>NW_006407939.1:0-1051 GCF_000299155.1 Elephantulus edwardii
TGTCTAGCCAAAAGGGGGGGGAGAGACACACACACAGAGACAGAGAGAAAGCGCGCGCGCGCACACACACACACACACACACACACACACACACACACACGACTTTACTATACACCCATAATGTTATCCAGACACAGCAGGTAGTAAATCATCTATCATCTATCATGATCATCATCAATAATAAAGCCTGGAAACCAAAATAATTAATGTCCATCCTATCAGCAATGATATGAAGCCCAATGTGGTAAGGCAGAGGTTAATTTACATGCAAATAAATAAAGGTTATGTTCTTTTTTAAAAAAAGAGACATAAAAAGAGAAGGAAGCACAGACTTTGGTACAACTGTGAGAAAGTCACTTCATCCTATGGCACCAGTACCAGGTATAAAATGGAAATTAAAAACTACTTTACAGACATATAAGGTAACTCTAATAATATGTATGTGAATATTTCTGATAACCAAGTGGTAAGAAGCTGCACTGCAATCCCAAAGGCACGCAGTTTGACTCTACCAGCTGCTCTGTTGGAGAAAGATGGGCAATCTTTTCTCAATTTATTGCCTGGAGGGTTAGCTCCAACTTGATAGCATGTAACAACTACAGCCATTAAAGTACACACAGAGAGAAGGGACATCACTTCCTTCTCCATCCTTACTGGGGAGAAAAGGCTAAATGAGGCAGAATTACAAAACAAAAAAACTCTTTGATGCACCATCTACTTTCAATCTGTTCTCCGAGAATTTACTCAAAAATTTTCTTCCAAGAATTCTCAATGTCCATCCAGTCCAACAGTATTCAACTGGTGAAATACAAATCTCCTGAGAAAAACGTATGGCAATTAATGTATGGAAGCATCCTCTGGGATGTCATAATAACTACAAGGTACCAATGGCATACATTATGTGGGTGACCAGGTGCCAAATGTCCCGCAATGTAGCCTCACCAAAAAGATGGCTCACTGAGAATCAGTTCTCTTGTGTATACAAAATCCACCCTCAGATGCAGAATTTGCTTGACCCAGGAGCAATAAAGACCAAAGAAATCGGGGGGGG
>NW_006407940.1:0-1112 GCF_000299155.1 Elephantulus edwardii
CCCCCCCACCCCATGTAAGTCACCAGATCTTTCATTTGAGGCACTTCTGGGTAGTCTTGAACTTTCAAACTTTTGGTTAGTAACCGTGTACATTATTAACTCTTTGTTTCCACCACTTAAGAGCTATGGAGACGTCCTAATCCTCTGTTAATGATTTATATTATCAGCATTCACCCTGCTCCATAGTCCTCATTATAAGGCTAGAGGGAAATAAAAAAGTAGTAGTTTTTTTCTGGTAGTAGAAAACTGGATTAAAGTATCAAATAGAAAGCTTAGTAATTTGAAGAAATAAATAAAATTTGTAAATTCCCATTGGTAAAGAGTCTTGTTTGGTGAAAGGGAAACAGCTATGTGGAAGTTGAGAATTAGTGGGCATCTTATGGAAGAACAAGAAAGAGGAAACATTGTTAGAGACCCTTAAATAAAGCTACAAGTATAGACAAAAGGAAGATTGAGATATAGACAAGGTAGATTGAGGATGCTTTTATATAAAATCTTGATGAAAACACGATGAATGGATATTTGAGGAACATGCAATATTTTTTTGTAGAGGTAACAATCTAAAGCTTGCCTGGGCTACTAACTCTACAATCTGTAGTCTCCAGTATCAGTTGTCCTTTTGTACTTCTACAGAGTCTGGACTGACTCGTTATCATGTTTTCAACCACTTGCTCTAAAGAAACTTCCCTGCCATGTGCATTTTAGCCTATACATGTTGTTGTTGTGTGCCGCCAAGTGGCTTGTGACTCATAGAGACCCTATGTATAACAACTCTGAATTCTGCTCTATCTTGAAACAATCTCACTGTCTCTGAGACACCTAACCTCATTATTCCGTCACTGACTCAATCCATTTCATTCAGGCCTTGTGCTGTCTCTCTACTTTTCCTTCTTTCCAAGGACATGTCCAAAATGTGTTAGATGGAACATCAAAATCCTTACCTCAAAGAACAAGCCTGCTTCACCCTCTCCAGAATGAACCTATTAGTTTTTCTAGCAGTCCATAGTATATTCAATACTATTCTCCAGCACCACAACTCAAAGGCATCAATTCTTCTATCACTCTTATTCATTGTTCAGTTTTCTGACACACAGCAAGTAATTGCAAAGACC
>NW_006407941.1:0-1058 GCF_000299155.1 Elephantulus edwardii
GAGGCCTCTTCGTTGCTATCTGAGGTGGCTTCCTTGTGTACCACTTTCAAGCTTCCCTTCCGCCCAGGAGCACGCTTCTCGGAGTTCCCCAGGGTCTCTTTGCACCGGATTTCCCCGGGTACCTTTGAAAGACGCCTCTTTGTTGCTATCTGAGGTCGCTTCCTTGTGCACCACTTTCAAGCTTCCCTTCCGCAGAGGAGCACGCTTGTCAGAGTTCCCCAGGGCATCCTCCCACCAGATCTCCCTGGGTACCTTTGAAAGACGCCTCTTCATTGCGATCGTATGTGGCTTCCTTGATCACCACTTTCAAGCTTCCCTTCCGCCAAGGGACACACTTGTCAGATTTCCCCCGGGCCTCTTCCCACCGCATGTTCCCAGGAACATTTGAAAGACGCCTCTTCGTTGCTATCTGAGGAGGCTTCCTTGTGCACCAGTTTCAAGCTTCCCTTCCGCCCAGGAGCTTGCTTGTCAGAGTTCTTCAGGGCCTCTTTCGCCCTGATGTCCCTGGGTATCATTGAAAGACACCTCTTCATTGCTATCTGATGTGCCTTCCTTGTGCACCACTTTCAAGCTTCCCTACCGCCCAGGAGAACGGTTGTCAGAGTTCCCCAGGGCCTTTTCCCACCTCATGTCCCCGGGTACATTTGAAAGACGCCTCTTCGTTGCTATCTGAAATGGCTTCCTTGTGCACCATTTTCAAGCTTCCCTTCCGCCCAGGAGAATGCTTGTAAGAGTTCCCAAGGGCCTCTTCCCACTGGATGTCCAAGGGTACATTTGAAAGACGCCTCTTCGTTGCTATCTGAGGTGGCTTCCTTGTGCACCACTTTCAAGCTTCCCTTCCGCACAGGAGCATGCTTGTCAGAGTTCCCCACGGCCTCTTCACCCACATGGCCACGGGTACCCTTTAAAGACGCCTCTTCGTTGCTATCTGAGGTGGCTTCATTGTGCACCACTTTCAAGCTTCACTTCCGCCGACTTGCACGCTTGTCAGAGTTCCCGGGGACTCTTCCCACCGCATGTCCCCAGGTACCTTTGAATGACGCCTCTTCGAAGCTATC
>NW_006407942.1:0-1112 GCF_000299155.1 Elephantulus edwardii
GTGCTGTCCCTCCACCCTCCCAAGCATGATGTCCTTCTCCAAGGACCGGTATCTCCTTACAACATGTCCAAAGTATGTTAGACGGAGCCTCAAAATCCTTGCCTCCAAGGAGCCACCCGGTTTAACCCTTTCCAGGATGAATCTGTTTGTTTTCCCTCAAAAGGAACAATCAGCAACATATATGAAGAAAAGATTGGGGATTCAAGTAAAATTAAATCATTTAAAACTATAATCAATACCCATGGAAGCACCAGTCAGGAAATCAAATAATATATTGCCTTGGATAAATTTGCTACCAAGGACCTCTTTAATGTGCTAAAGAGGACGGGTATTACTTTAAAATCTAAAATGCATCTAGTCCAGGTCAGGATATTTTCAATTGTTTCATATGCATGAGAAATCTGGACAATGAACAAGGAACATCAAATAAGAACTGATGTCTTTGAACTGTGGTTTTAGATAGGAATGTTTAATATACCATGGACTGCCAGAAGAACAGATATTTTGGAAGAAGTGAGGCCAGAGTGGTCCTTGGAGATGATGATTGTAAGATTTAATCTCACATATTTTTGGCATGTTATCAGAAGGGGCCAATCCCTACAGAAGGACATCATGCTTGGAAACATAGAAGGTCAGTGACAGAGAAGGCCCTCAATGAGATAGACTGATAGTTACTGCATCTATGGGCTTAAACGCAATAGAGTAAGGAGGCAGTGCATTTTTATGTAGGACAAGGGCCACTGTGTGTAACAACTGGCTTGACAACTAACAACAAAAAATATGAAAATAGCTGCCAATAAGTTATTGTTCAGAGAAGCTGGCCGATCAGTTCACATTCAAAGTGATCCTTGGTACAAGAAGATGAAGCCCTGCTTGGTCCTGCTCCATCCCCACAGTTGTTTAAATATTTGAGGCTTTTGTTACAGACACTGCGCCAATCTATCTTGTTGAGAGTCTTTGTCTTTTTCACTGACTCTTTATGGCTAACACTGAGAAGAATAGGTTGTTGTTGTTGTTATGTGCCGTCGAGTTGTTTCCGACTCATAGCGACCCTATGCACAACAGCCCTAAACCCTGCTCTATCCTGCGCCAACCACACCGCCTCTGACACA
>NW_006407943.1:0-1112 GCF_000299155.1 Elephantulus edwardii
CCCCACTTGTCACCCCTGGAAGTAATAGCCAGGAACGGTATATCCAGGCAGAGCGGGAGAAGGGGATCCTTCAGGAGCCCTTCCTGAACAAGGAGAGTCCTCATGAGCCTGATCCTGAGCCCTGTGAGCCCATACCTCCTAAACTCATCCCCCTTGATGAGGAGTGTTCCATGGACGAAACCCCCTATGTTGAGATCTTGGAGCCTGGGGGGTCAGGTGGCTCACCTGATGGTGCAGCTGGTTCCAAGTCGCCTCCTGTTCTGGCTAACTTTATGGGTAGCATGGGTGCTGGGAAGAGCCCTCACGGCCCTGGAGGAGGTGGCAGCAATGTTCAGGAGATCCTTACCTCCACTATTGGTAGCCCAAACAGGCATCCCTCAGAAGAATTGTTGAAAAAGCCAGACTATTCAGACAAGCTCAAGCAGATGCGGGTGCCACATGGACTTCTAGGCCCTGGTCCAATAGCCAATAGTTTCCCACCAAGACGCCCTGGGGGCCCCAAGGGCATGCAGCACTTCCCTCCTGGCCCTGGGGGACCCAGGCCAGGTCACCATGGAGTCCCTGGAGGTCCTGGTGGGCCAGTGGGTCCACGTCTACTGGGTCCTTACCCAGGTCCCTCACCCCCTCTTTGGGGAGGTGTTCCCTTCTGGGATGGCTCAGGTGACCCCATGCGACGTGGCCCAATGCGAGGGGGTCCAGGACCTGGCCCTGGCCCATATCATAGGGGATGTGGTGGCCGAGGAGGAAATGAACCCCCGCCGCCTCCATTCCTTGGAGCCAGAGGAGGTCGCTCTGGAGGAGGGACCCCTAAATGGACGAGGAATTCCTGGTGGAGGCATGGTTAGAGGTGGAGGTCATCGTCCTCATGAAGGCCCTGGTGGAGGCATGAGCAGCAGGGTGGACATCGTTTCCATTAAAGCCCTGGTGGAGGAATGGGTACTAGTGGTGGACGTCGCCCACATGAAGGCCCTGATAGAAGCATGGGTGGAAGTGGATATCGCTCCCATGAAGGTCCTGGACACGGGGTGGGGGGGGCTCATGATGTTCCTGGTCACCGAGGACATGACCATCAAGGACCACCTCCCCATGAACACCGAGGTCATGATGGCCCC
>NW_006407944.1:0-1104 GCF_000299155.1 Elephantulus edwardii
GGGGGTGGGGTGTGTGGGGAGAAAAGTGCAACAATGAATGAATGGAATTCCAAAATCTCTGTAGATGTTCATTGAAATGAATAATAATAAAAATAAGAACAAAAAGAAAAACATGACCAAAATTGAGATTTTAATCTATTTTTCAGACATATTTCTTTGTCTAGTAGCCTTAACAGGAAAAGGATGGGCAATTCCCTTCCATGAAATTAATTGCCTCTGAAAACCCACCGGAGGGTCAGCTGTGGGTCAGTTCTGGCTTAATGGTATACAACAATAGTAATCTTAAAATAATGGCATCTACAATAGGAAGCATGTGGATCCAGAATCTCTACTAACCTAAAAAATGTCCTTCCATTGATTCCAAGTGATTTCTTGCATATCCTTATTGTTACATGCTATAGAGCTGCCTGCAACTCATAACAAACCCATGCACAATAGTTCTGAAACTTACCCTATCCTGAGCCTGTCTCACTGTCTCTGACACACTTATCCTCATTACCCTAGTTACTGTGTCGATCCATCTCATCAAGGGTCTTCCTCTCTTGTGCTGTCCCTCCACCCTCCCAAGCGTGATTTCCTTCCCCAAGGACTGGTCCCTCAGTGCAACATGCCCAGAATACATCAGATGGAGTTTCAAAATCCTTATCTCCAAGGAGAAACTTAGTTTCACCCTCTCCAGGACGAAACTGTTCATTCTCTTGGCAGTTCATGAAATGTTCAATATTCTTCAACACCACAACTCAAAGGTATCAATTCTTCTATCATCCTTAGTTATTGCCTAGCTCTCTCATGCATAAGAAATAATTTGGAAACCATGGCCTGGATTAGGTGCACCTTAGTCTTTAGATTGCCATTATTACTCTTCAGCACTCTGGAGAGCTGGAAATACATTGCAGAGTGTGTTAATTTTTGAGTCAATACACTAAAGAGTTGAATAGAAGATGTCAAAAGGCAGCACGGGATGACAATGTAAAATATTACAATGAAATGTGTAAGGAGTTGGAATCAGAAAATCAAAAGGGCTGAACTCGCTCAGCATTTCTTAAGCTCAAGGAACTGAAGAACAAATTCAAACCTCGAGTTGCTACAATCAAGGATGCTTTA
>NW_006407945.1:0-1111 GCF_000299155.1 Elephantulus edwardii
GGGGGGGGGCGATTGCTTTCTCTTGAAGAGTGAGGGTGACCTCTTGTGGCAAAACTTGGGTTTTCTTAAACAATTTACAGCGGGGCCAAGCTGACAGGTGGATGGATGGGGGGAGAAAAACTGGCAGGAGCTGCTAACCCAGAGGTCAGCAGTTCGAACCCATCGGCTGTTCCAGGGGAGAAGGATGTGGTGGTGTGCTTCTGTAAAGAATTGCAGCCTCACAACCCTGGTGCTAGAAGGATGTGGTGGTGTGCTTCTGTAAAGAATTGCAGCCTCGCAACCCTGGTGCTAGAAGGATGTGGTGGTGTGCTTCTGTAAAGATTTGCAGCCTCGCAACCCTGGTGCTATCTTTTGTCACCCACAGAACTTTTCTACAGAGTTGCTGTTGTAAGGTGAATTCTACGGGATAACACTTGGGAAGGCCAACAGGAAGTCCAATAGCTTGACGGGTCAAATGCTTGGAGGTTTTGACATTCAGTGGTTCCTGAATTCCTGGCGATTTGCTTCTATAAAAAAATCCAATGGGTGGCTCTACCCTGTCACAAGGGGTTACGAGTTAATTTGACGGCATCCAAATACGTGGGGTGAAAAAGGGATCCTCCCTGAAGTCCACACCATTATGTCGTCTTCACGTTTAGGATAAAAAATTTCCAGCTAGAGGTCCCTTAAAAGGGTTCTGATAATGCAATACACAAGGCCATTTAAAACTATGCCAGAGGACATTGAGTAATTTGGGAAGAACATGGTCAAAAGGTTCCTGAAAACAGGCTCCAATAATGAGATGTGATGCCTCTTCTCCCCCCCCTTAATCTCCATTCTACATCCCTTCAGCCATGTATTAGAGCGAGATAGCACGTTTCTAGCTGAGTGGCAAAGTCAAGTAGAGGCAATTTTTATGATGCTCCGTGGTATTTGTATTGCCAAAATTGGATTAACTTCAATGCTTTATTTGGCTTCCTGAGAAAAAGAACACTGGCCTGTTTTTGGTTTGGTTTTTTGTTTTGTCTGTTGTTGTTTGTTTTTTTTACTCTTAAATAAAAGCCTATGAAGGGAGCTCTGGTAACCTAGTGGCAAGAAGCTGCACTGAAATCCCAGAGGTGCATGGTTCAAA
>NW_006407946.1:0-1111 GCF_000299155.1 Elephantulus edwardii
ATCCCGATTACCCCAGTCACTGAATCAATCCACCTCATAGAGGGTATTCCCCTCCTGTGCTGTCCCTCCACTCTGCCCAGCATGATGTCCCTCTCTAAAGACCTGTCTCTCCTTACAACATGTCCAGAGTGTGTCAGGCGAAGCCCCAGAATCCTTGCCTCCAAGGAGCAGCCTGGTTTAACCCTCTCTAGGATGAATCTGTTTGTTTTCTTGGCAGTCCATGGTACATTCAGTTTTATTCTAAAATACTTAGAAAGCTTTGTAGATTGCTTATTCAATTACAGAAACAGATTAGATTTATTCTGTGTGATAAAAAGGAACTCTGGTGACCTAGTGGGTAAGGAGTTATACTTCCAACCCAAAGGCAGGCAGTTCAAATCTGCCAGCTGCTTTGAGGGAGAAAGCTGGAGACTCTCCTTCTATCTGATTTATAGCTTCTGATTACCCACTGGAAGGTCAGGAGGCGTTCGTTCTGATCAATGGTGATGCGTTTGAGTTATCCGATAAATAGTCTTAGACTTGAGAATTCTTCATCAGGTTTTAAAAATTGGAATTAAGAACTTTAGCATCTTTTTAGATGTTTGCTCTTGCTCGTTTAGAAACAGTTTTGTCATTGTTGATGTTGTTTCCTTTAAGAAAACATACTAGGGCTTAAGATTAAAAACCAAAAGAGGTACACTGCCAGAAATACAAATGGTTGCTTACTGGAAAATGAAAAGTTGGAGCTTTGTAATTTTCATTTATATCTAACAGAGAAGTCCTAAATGTTACCCAAGTTGACACTGACTGGGGAGAAAAGCTGGTAATGTGTTAGTGCTGTGGGTAGAAGCTTTCAGCTGCTGATCAAAGGGTCAGCAGATCACATCCACTCACCTCTTAGGAAGAGGATGAGGCAGCCTGCTCCACCAAAGATTTACAGCCCCGGGAACGTTCGAGGAGGCAGTTCTCCTGTCCTGTGGGATTACTGTGAGTCAGAATCAAGTCAGTGACAATGAGTTTGAGTGGATAAAAAGCCCAGGATTCTGGGGCTTCGTCTGACATACTTTGGGCATGTTGCAAGGAGGGACAGGTCCTTGGAGAGGGACATCATGCTTGGGAGGGTGGAGGGACA
>NW_006407947.1:0-1104 GCF_000299155.1 Elephantulus edwardii
ATATTCAACACTCTTCTCCAGCACCACAGCTCAAAGGCACCAATTCTCTTTCTGTCATCCCTATTCACTGTCCAACTCTCCGATGCATAGCATGTAATTGCAAAGAAGATCGCCTGGATCAGGCACACCCTAGTCTCCAGCCTGACATCATTGCTCTTCAGTACTCAGTAAAGGTCCCTGACAGCTGGCTTTCCCAATGCAATTAATCTCTGCTTTCCTGACTGCTGTTACCAAGAGTGTTGACTGTGGAGCCAAGCAAACTAAAACTATTAACTATCTCAATCTCTTGACCATCCATACTGATGCTGCCAATTGGCCCAGTGGTGAGAATCTTTGTTTTCTTGATGGTGAGCTTCAATCTGTATTGAAGGCTGCAGTCCTTGACCTTCTGCAGCAAGTGATTCAGGTCCTTCCCAGTTTCAGCAAGCAGGGCTGTATCATCTGCATAACACAGGTTGTTGATGACTCTTCCACAAATCCTGAAGCCACATTTCTCCTTGTACAGCCCAGCATCTTGTATAATCTGTTCTGCATACAGATTGAAAAGGCATGGAGACAGAATTTGAACCATGTCTCCTTGTTCTGTCCTGACGACTGCCTCTTGGCCCAAGTATAGGTTTCGCATTAGCACAATCAAAAGTTCTGGGATTCCCATTCTTCTCAGAGTCAGCCATAGAGCTGGAATCAGAAAATCAAAAGGGCCGAACTCGGTCAGCGTTTCCTAAGCTGAAGGAGTTGAAAAACAAATTAAGCCATGGGTGGCGATACTTAAGGATACTTTGGGTAGAATGATCCAAGAAGCATTAAAAGAAGATGGAAGGAGTACACAGAGACAATGTATCAGAAGGAATTGGCTGACAGAAGAATTTCATTAAATAAGATATGAGCAAAAGCCTGTGGTGATGAAGGAGGAAGTTCAAATTGCTCTGAAGGAGTTGGCAAAAAACAAGGCTCCAGGAGTTGACAGCATACCAAATGACATATTTCAACAAACAGATGCTGCCCTGAATGTACTCACTAAACAGTGCCAAGAAAGGACAGCCAGTTGGCCAACTGACTGAAAAAGATCTATAGTTGTTCCCATTCCAAAGAAAGGTAACCCAA
>NW_006407948.1:0-1111 GCF_000299155.1 Elephantulus edwardii
TATTGGCCAGAATTTTGTTAAAGATGTTTGTGTCTATGTTCATGAGAAATATTGGTCTGTAGTTTTCTTTTTGGGGAGTCTCTTTGCCTGTTCTTGGTATTACGGTTATGTTTCCTTCATAGAATATCTCTGGGACTGCTCCTTCTTTTTATTTTGAAATAAGTAGAATTGTTAATAAATCTTCTCTGAATGTTTGGTAGAATTCAACTGTAAAACCATCTAGTTTAGGACATTTTTTTTTTGTGGGGGAATCTTTGTATGACCTACTTAATTTCTTCTTCTGTGTTGGATCTGTTCAAATTGACTTTGCCAATTTGTAGGGCAGGAGTTTCAAGGAATTTGTCAATTTATGCTACGTTTTTAAAATTATCAGAGTATGTTGTTGTTGTTGTTAAGTGCTGTCAAGTCATGGATGACTCATAGTGACCCTATAAACGAAAGACTTGAGCACTTGTATAACTTTCATTCTTTCCCCAGGTTCATAGAGTTTCTGGAGACAAGATATTTCGGAAATGGATGTCACTCCTACTTCCAAGCTTGTTTTAATCAGGGAGCTGCATCAAACACTGTCCACCATGGGTAACCGTTATCGCATTTGACACATTAGTGTCACGGTGTTCAGCTTCACAGCAACCACAGGTTACCTCTGTACAGCAAGTGGACAGACCAGGGATACATGACCTAGAAGAATGCTTGATCAAAAATAATTAAAACAGGCCTGAGGGCTGCAAATTAAAGTCACCCACCCTTGGCTTGGTAGCATTACTTTCTGTCCACTAGGCCAATTGATCTCTCTCTATGCTGTTGTTGTTGTTAATTGCCATTGAGTCATAGGTGATTCATAGCGACCCAATAATATTCTGATATTATAGATTTCATTTCCTCTAGTTCTGTTGTGATGTTAACACTATCATATTTGTATCTTTTTTGTCTTTTTTTTTAAGTTTGCCAGTGGTTTACTGATTTTATTGATTCTTTTGAAAAACCAGCTCCTGCTCTTTTTGATGGTTTCAATTGTTTTTCTGTCTTCTATTTCATAGATTTCCGCTCTTATCCTTATAGCTTCTCTTCTTCTAGAGGCTGTTCTGTTAGATTGTTGTTCTTTTTCTAT
>NW_006407949.1:0-1108 GCF_000299155.1 Elephantulus edwardii
AGCTCCTGAGCAATCTCCTGCCACAGCAGCACTGAATGAACTTGGACTTTATAAACTAGCTCAACAAGAGGTGGAGATTCTACTTAATTGGAGAACAAACTGGCCAACTACTGGAAAACAATGCCAGCCAGAGTAATAAAAACGTCTTAGGATTTTCTTTTAAACAAAGAGGATGCCAATCGGATTTCAAGTTATGCGGTGCTATTATAATGAAACTGGACGACTGAAAATTCTACAGAATCATTCTCGGACTTTTAGGTGGTATTAAAAGGCTGGCCGTCCTTCTTTATACCTCTTTTCCACTTCCTCCTTGAATTTCTCCACGGTTATTACACGTTCATCATCTTTTAAATCCTCATTTGCATTATAGAGACCCAAGGTTTTTAGGGCTTCTTTATACTGTGCAAATGATACGGTGCCACTGCTTCCGGAGTCTATCATCTCAAACATCGCCACAATGTTGGTTTTATCCATAAAGAAAGGAAAAGGCACACCTGTTAATTGTACCAGTCTCAATCTTTCCAATGTATTTATTAAATATTCTCTTGGGTTTTCCGGCCGGTAAAAGAGGAGTGCGCTGGTGAGCAGGTTCAGCAATTCCATGATTTTATGTTTTTCCAAATATTCCCTGGCCTCCTGTTCCCAGTCCCGGCTGGGCTCTATCTTAAGACAAGTATCTTACGAGAAGCAGACTGCCTCGCCTTTCTCTGTTGGGGCAATTAGTGGGTTCCTATCACAGACCTTTCTGTTAGCAGCCGCACACATAACCCTCTGTGCCACTAGGGTGAGAAGATGAAGAAAAATGGCTGTTTTTCCTGCTTCTTAATGCTTTCTACTCCCCCCCCCCATTTATCCCCCACTGTGACACCTTTTAGGTGTGAAACTCTGCCTGGGCTAGCAGGTTCCAGATCCCTCTCAAGTGGGTAGGGTGCAGGCCCTTGATACCAGGGACACATGATCCCACAAAGAGTTAATCCCCAAGTTACCAGGAGCCACATAAATTCTGCCCCCCCCCAAATACACCCCAACCATCATTAGTCATAGTTTGTTGCAGGCAAGGCCCCTCCCTGGCCTTATCTCTCTGGCTTCTGTCCTCCTCATGCTGCCA
>NW_006407950.1:0-1111 GCF_000299155.1 Elephantulus edwardii
ACACAAAACCCAACCCTAAAGGCAGAAATTATCATAAGTAGAATCATGACTGCCATGGAAGGTGCAGTCAAGAAATCAAAGGACACATTGCAATTCAAGTTGAGAACCAAGGTGTGCCTGAATCAAGAGGAAGTACTCCATGCCTTATATGCATGTGGACATTAGACAATGAGTAATTAACGCTGAAGAAATACTGATGGCTTTGAATTTTTGTATTGAAGAAGAATATTGAATACACCATATATGACCAAAAAAACAAAGATATCTGTGGTTGACAAAGTGAAGTGCAGCCAGAATAATCCTTAGAGGCAAAGATGGCGAGACCATCTTACATACTATGACCATGTTATCAGGAGGAACCAGTGCCTGGAGAAGGGAAAGAAAAAATGTGTGAAAAATAGAGGATCAGCAAAAATAAGAGGAAGACCTAAAAAAAAATGGATTGACAGAGTGACTGCAACAATAAACTGGAGTGGAGGAAATCTTTGTCTCTCGCAGCATCCAGTAGTTCAAACCATTCCTAGGTTTGTGGCAGCATAAGTCCAATTTTTACCTCCATCTTCTGATAGTCATATTCCGTCTATAGCTCTCTCCCCACTACTTTTTCTATGAATATTAATTACCTTGTTGTAGGATATACCTTACATTACTATGCCCTTGATGTGCACAGTTACTATTGGAAAGACCTTTTTCCAGATAAATTCACACTGAAAGATACTGGGGGTTAGCAACTTACGTTATATTTTTCAAGAACATAGCTCATCACATTGTCTACCCAATAATTTCAATATGTTCTATCAAGATGCTCTCAGTTGCAAGCAAAGAGAATTCCATCTCAATCTACATTAAATAATAATTATAATGGGATTAATTGGCTAAAAATTTGAAATGTTAGAGAATGATTTTTATTGTGGACTGCTGAGAAAACAAACAGATTTGTCCTGGAAAGGGTTAAACCGGGTGGCTCCTTGGAGGCAAGGATATTGAGGCTCCATCTAACATACTTTGGACATGTGAGGAGAGACCGGTCCTTGGAGAGGGACATCATGCTTGGGAGGGTGGAGGGACAGCGCAGGAGAGGAAGGCCCTCTATGAGGTGGATTGATTCAGT
>NW_006407951.1:0-1041 GCF_000299155.1 Elephantulus edwardii
CAGCTGTTATGAATACTACTTGGTCATGGCAAATAATTTTTGATACAATGTTAGATTCTATTAGGTAGGATTTTATTCAGGATTTTTGCAACTATATTCATAAGTGATATTGGCCTATAGTTTTCCATTTTGGTGGTGTCTTTAGCTGACTTTGGTATCAAGGGTATGGTTGCATCATAGAATGAGTCTGGAAAATTTAATATTTTTCTGAAATTCTTTGTGGAGAATTAGTGATACCTCTTCTCTGAGTGTTTGACAAAATTCACTTGTAAAACCATCTGGCCCAGGGCTTTTTTTCCCCCCCCAAATTTATTTTATTACCTGTTCAATTTCTTCTTTTATAATGGGTCTTTTCAGGTGTTCTATTTCAATCTATGTTAGTTTAGATTGTTGTTGTTAAGTGCCATAGAGTTATAGACAACCCATAGTGATCCTATGAACAAAATTCTTGACCACAAAACTTTCATCTTTTCTCCAAGTGTACGGAGTTTCTGCAGGCAAGCTTTTTTTTCCTAAAGTGGATGTCACTTGTTTTTAAGCCTGTTTTAACTGGGAGATCCATCAACCCTGATGTCAGGCCCATTTTACAATAGACAGAGAAGGAGGGGAGGAATGATGTGTACTGCATTGAAATATATGAGAGAGAACTGCTTAAAAGGGGTATATGACTGGTTATTATTGTCATTACAGGAGTCCAGAATGAAGGCTGCATAGTAGATTGGACTTGGGGAAAAGGATTTCATTACAATGAAAGAGTTTTTCTTTTGCTTTTCAAGGAGAAGAGTGAATTGGGGGGAGGGGGTGCTCAGGGAGAAAAGTGCAACAACAAATGACTGGAAACCCTAAGTCTCTTTAGTTCTTGAAAATTTGAGTATGTTACACCTTGTTGTTTTTCTTTGGGGGTCTATTCTATATGCTGTTCTCTTAGCTTCTTGAATATACATTCTCTTATTCTTCATTATTCCTGCAAAATTTTATTCTAGTAATTTGTCCACAACTTTCTTGGTGCATTTACCTGCTTCTTGTTCTGGAATTACAATT
>NW_006407952.1:0-1111 GCF_000299155.1 Elephantulus edwardii
TGTGTGTGTGTGTCTGTTCTTGTTGGAGCTCTTATTTCTACTAAACGAAAACATTCTTATGATACCCAAACAAAGACTTCAATCTGGATGCATCTAGAAAATGTTAAAACCACATTTAAATTAAAAAATCAATTCCTAAATTCAGATGCTCAAAAAGCAATTTAAGAGGATGCTTTAGGACAGCTACAATGAATATGACTTTAAAGGAGACTGCTAGTGAAGAAAAGACAATTTTGCAGATAGAAAGTAAGAAACTTTTACAGCTGAGTCAGGTGTGGTCAGGGAGGGGAAAAAATTTCAAGAGAATGATAGTGATGAGAATAGAAGAAATGAGACAGAAACTCAGGACTATAAATTAAAGCCAAAATCCAAACAATTATTTCCCCCATTATCCTGTTTTTCATCCCCTTTTAACTTAATCTATTATCAAAGGGAAAAGTATATAGAAGAAGGGATTTTGAAAGAAGTCCAGGGAGCTGCATTATCATCTTTGCTATGTTGCCATATGTATCTATATGTTGTTGTTGTTGTTGTTAGGTGCCATTGAGTTGAGTATGGTTGACAGTATCCCATGAACAACAGATCCGAACCTTGTCCTATCCAGTGCTATCCTCCTCATCCCTGACACACTTGGACCCATTATTGCAGCTCCTGTGTCAATCCATCTTATTGAGTATTTGGACACAGAAATTTTTTTTTCTTTTGTGATAATGTATTTCACCCTGTATAACGTACTCCAAATTAATTTATGTTACACAGTGTTCCTAGAATTCATCCTTTTTCTTTAGTGTTGCCTAGTATTCCGTGGTGGACAGAGTTTGGTGGAGCTCCCCGATTAAAACCAGTTTGGAAAATCAGGAGGGGCAGCCACTTCCAAAATAGTTTGGCTCCAGAAACCCTATGAACCTGGAGAAAGGATGAAAGTTATACTAGTGTTTCAAGTCTTTCATTCACAGGGTTTCCATGAGTTGCCTACGACTCGACAGCACTTAACAACAACAGCAGTATTCCATTGAGGGTATACCAGAGTTGTTTTTTTACCCAGTCATCTGTTTATGAGCACTTAATTTATTTTCATCTCTTTGCTATTGTGGATAAAACTGCAGTGAAA
>NW_006407953.1:0-1111 GCF_000299155.1 Elephantulus edwardii
ATATATATATATACAGTTTTTATTAAGACACTCAGAAGACAGAAGATGAATTTCTTTTTCCCCTACTGTATCTACAGTAGTCTTAGTCACAAAGACTTAACTTGTACAAAGTAATAAATGTTAATGTTGTAATAAGGAAAATATTATGCTCTTCTGGTACACTAGAAACAGTGAGATGATATGGAAAAATTCAATGAAGACTTGATAGGATTTTTATAGACAGTTTGCTTTTAAATGCTTAGATGAGATGTATTTTCCTATGCCTGGACACTTTGCAGTTCTCTTATCCATAGTATCCAATGTTTATCATCGTAGTTACAGGAATTGTTTTAAATAAGTGGATTTCAACACGCTGGAAATGTCTGGATCAAAGAGTGGCAGTGTTTATTTTAGATGGTACTGGTGAAAATGGAGGGCAGATTGGGGTGAGAAACTTTAGAGGAAGAGGGAAGTGTTCACAAACAATAGTGTTTAGATCTCTTATGTGGAAGATTAACACAAGCTCAGGAGCTTTGAAATCCAATAATCAGACAAAACTCTCCTCAAAGCAGTTGCAGCTTTTGGTGCCAAATTTCCCTAGGTAGATCAACTTGAGGTGATATATCACGATCAAGGTACATTTCAAAGAAAAATTCTCTAAAAACAAATCATGGTCACTGATAATTAGGCATGGGGAACCATAAATCTTGTGTGGTGAGTTGAAAGTGGCCAGACACAGTTACTAAATTGAAAAATTCCTCTTTATATTTTATTTTTATTTCTGAAAGTTCTACTCTTGCGTAAAATAATGAATGTGAGATGTTAAAAGACTCAAGCTCAACCAAGCTCCTTCTGGCGTGACCAGAGTGCTGAGATTCAAGCTTTCATTCACTTGCTCTTTAGGTGTTCTATAAAATGAAATTATTCACACATTTAGCTTGACATCTAAAGGTTTCATCTTAAATTTAATTAATAAGACTGATTGAATTTCTGCACAGTGTAAAATACTGTGTTATTAAAATGGAAAAATTAATTTTTTGAGTCATGTACATTTTAAATACAATGACAATATGAGATGTTATTATGTTGTAAAGGAAATATATGTTTAAATGATTTTATTGATAATTTTATT
>NW_006407954.1:0-1110 GCF_000299155.1 Elephantulus edwardii
AGAGGGACATCATGCTTGGGAGGGTGGAGGGACAGCGCAGGAGGGGAAGACCCTCTATGAGATGGATTGATTCAGTGACTGGGGTAATCGGGATGAGTGTGTCAGAGGCAATGCCATTGGCACAGGATAGAGCAGGGTTTAGGGCTGTTGTACATAGGGTCACTATGAGTTGCAAACGACTCGACGGCACATAACAACAACAACAACATTAATCCATCTATCCTACTCTTTCTTGCATTTAGGGCTTTATTCTTGGGCAGATGCTGTTCTTTGGACCAGTGGCGGATTAGTCTAAGGAGTGAATGCCTCTTGTGTGTTACGGGACTATCTGCTGTTTCCCTGAATATGAGGCTGTGAAGTTGAGTGTTGTCCCAGGTTCTAAAGAGTGACTAAGGACCATATTCTTGGGGTTCCACCAGTCTCTTTTAGACTAACAGCCTTAGTTTTATATATAATAGTTTCCTGCATTTTTGTATCATGTATTTATGTATAATAGTTTTCTGGATTTTTGTATCATGTATTTATGTATAATAGTTTTATGTATTTTTTTAGTTTTGTTCCACATTTCCCTCTACTCAATCCAGAATCATTTACTCCAATTCTTTCTGTGGCAGTCACAAAAGCAACTTTTCATTCTCCTGCTAGTCTGTCAGCCCCTGCAAGCCAAGACTCTTGTCTTATTTACTTTTAAATTGTCAGGATCTCCTAGTTGTTGTTGTTCTTATGTGCCGCCGAGTCATTTGCGACTCATAGCAACCCTATGTACAACAGCCCTAACCCTGTTCTGTCCTGTGCTAATCACACTGTCTCTGACACCCCCACCCACCCCCACTACCCCAGTCACTGAATCAAACCACCTCATAGAGGGTCTTTCCCTTCTGCGCCGTCCCTCCACCCTCCCAAGCACGATGTCCCTCTCCAAGGACTGGTCCCTCCTTACAACATGTTCAAAGTATGTCAGATGAAGCATCAGAATCCTTGCCTCCAAGGAGCATCCCAGTTCAACCCTCTCCAGGATGAATCTATTTTTTTTTCTTGGCAGTCCATGGTACATTCAATACTCTTCTCCAGCACCACAGCTCAAAGGCATCAATTCTCCTTCTATCCTCC
>NW_006407955.1:0-1110 GCF_000299155.1 Elephantulus edwardii
GAAAGGAATTGGCAGACAAAGAAGAATTTAATGAAACAAAATATGAGTAAGACCCTATGGTGATGAAGGAAGAAATTCAAGCTGCTTTGTTGGAAATAGCAAAAAATAAGGCCCCAGAAATAGACTGTATGCCAATTGACATATTTGAGCTAATAGATGCTGCCCTGGACATGCTCACCAAGTTGTGCCAAGAAATCTGGAGAACAACCACTTCACCAACTGACTGGAAAAGATCTGTATGTGCTCCCATTCCAAAGAAGGGTGACCCAACAGAGAGTGCAAACTATGAAACAGTATCATTGATTTCACATGCAAGCTAGATTTTACTGAAGATCATCCAAAAACGATTGGAACAGCATATCCGCAGAAAATTGCCAGAAGTCCAGGCTGGGTTTAGAAGAGGTCGTGGTACTAGAGATATTGTAGCTGATGTTAGATGGATCTTGGCTGAAAAGAGAGAACATCAGAGAAATGTCTGTCCATGTTTCATTGACTATGGAAAGGCATTTGACTGTGTGGATCATAACAAACTGTGGCTGACTCTGAGAAGAATGGGAATCCCAAAACACTTAATCATGCTAATGCAAAACCTATATTTGTACCAAGAGGCAGTCGTTAGAACAGAGCAAGGAAACACTGCATGGTTCAAAATTGTGACGGGCGTACGCCAGGGATGCGTCATGTCTCCATACCTTTTCAACCTGTATGCAGAACAGATTACACAGGAGGCTGGGCTGAGGATAAATGTAGAGTCAGAACTGGTAAGATCTGTCAACAAACTGTGTTATGAAGATGAAAGAACAGTTCTTGCTGAAACTGAGGAGGACATGAAGCACTTGCTGCAGAGGGTCAAGGCCTGCTCCCTTCAATATGGATTGAGGCTCAATGTCAAGAAGCCAAAGATTCTCACCACTGGACCAAATGGGTGCAACAGGATGATTGGTGAAGAGCTTGAGATAGTTCACAGTTTTAGTTTTCTTGGCTCCACAGTCAACACTCTTGGCACCAGCAGCCAGGAAATTAAATCACGTATTGTGATGGGAAAGTCTGCTGTTAAGGACCTCTCCAAAGTACTGAAGAGCAATGGTGACTCTCTGGAGACTAAGGTGC
>NW_006407956.1:0-1055 GCF_000299155.1 Elephantulus edwardii
TTTTTACAATAATGGTTCTTATGCAGTATTTGTCCTTATGAGACAGTGTTGGTTCACTCAGCATAATGCTCTCCAGCCTCTCCCAAATTATGTAGGTTTTTTTTTTCCAAATCATTGCTCCTGAACACTGCGTAGTATTCCATTGAATGAATGTACCACAATTTCTAAATCTATTCGATTGTATTTGGACATTTGGGCTGTTTTCATGTTCTTGCCATGGTGAATAACACTGCTATGAACATCCATCTTACATACTTTGGCCATATTGCCAGGACAGAGCAGCCCTTGGAGAAGAATACCATGCTTGGAAGGGTGGAGAGAAAGAACAGGAGAAGAAGACCCTGAATGAGATGGATTGATACGTAACTGGGGTTATGAGAGTAAGTGTGTGAAAGACAGTGAGATTAGCTCAGAATAGGGAAGGATTCAGCTATTGTGCATAGGGTCACTATAAGTCATAGTTGATTGGACAGCACATAACAATAACAACAACAATTATCATCATCATATCTTTTTAATTTTTTAAACTTTTTTATTATTATTAATTTTAATGAAAATTTACAGAGATTTTGGATTTCCATTCATTCATTGATGCACTTTTCTCTTTGCCCACCTGGTACTTACTTTTTAAAAAAAAATTTCTTAATTTTAATGAATGTTTACAGAGATTTTGGATTTCTATTCTTTCATTGTTGCATTTTTCTCCCTGCCCACCCCTCCCCCCAAGTTTGCTCTTCTCTTTGAAAGGTAAAAGAAAAATCCTTTCATTGGTATACAATCCGCCCCCTGACCCGCACATCCCCTGAGTACACTCTACTATGCAACTTTCATTCTGGACTCTTGTCATAACCATAATACCCAATCATATGTTGCTTTTAAACAGTTCTCTCCCTTATCTGTTTCAATGCAGTATACATAATTTATCCCATTTTTCTCAGTCTCATACCAACACTGATGTCAGTCCCATTCTACAACAGTGGCACTATGCAGTATTTGTCGTTTTGTGACTGAGATATTTCACTCAGCATAATGTCCTCCAAGGTCACCCATTTTGA
>NW_006407957.1:0-1110 GCF_000299155.1 Elephantulus edwardii
GGAGTATGCAATGAGGGTTGTAGAGTGGATTATATTTGGGGCTATCTTGCACTCTTAACCTGTTCTTTCATACCATCCACCACTCCCCACCCTGTGTCAATCCCATAACAGTGGTGTTATACAATATTTGTCCTTTTGTGGGTTTTTTGTTTGTTTGTTTTTCCTTTTCTTATTATTAATTTTAATGAACGTTTACAGAGACTTTGGATTTCCATTCATTCATCCAATCATCATTCTTAAAAGAGATGGGAAAAGTTATCACCAACTTCATACAGAAAGGAGATCCTAGCCAAGCAAGCAATACTAAAGAAAAAAAAAGTAGGCGGACTTAACACTTCTTCATCTCCAAACATAAATCGGTCATGGTAATCAAAACAGCTTCGTATTGCCACAACAACAGATACATCAGAACTCAAACTCATTGCTATCTAGTTGGAACAGATTCATAGCTGGCCCTCCAGCAGTTTTTCAAAGGCTATGAACCACACAGGAGAAGATTGCCTATCTTTCTCCTTCAGAGTAACTGATAGGTTTGTACTACCTGATTTTGGATTAGCAGCACAACTTCTTTCCATTAGGTCACAAAATTTTCCCAAGTACCTTTTTGTTACTGTGTGCTGTCAAGTCAGAACTCACTCGTAACTGAACCTCTGGCAGGTTTTCAGAGGAAGTTAATCACATGGGAGGAAATTTCCTATCCTTCTCCCATGGAGCAACTAATTTCTGGATTAGAACCACAAGCCTTTCAGATTGCAGTATGACTTCTTATCACCAGGCAACTAGAGCTCTAACAAGTACATTTGTTATCGTGTTCTGCCACATTGGAACCAAACCATAGCTGACCCTCAGGTGGGTTTTCAGAGGCAGTTAATTGCACAGGGGGAGACTGACCACTTTCTCCTGTGGAGCAGCTGATAGATTTAAACTGTCTGCCTTTAGGATTGCAGTGCAGATTCTTACCACTAGGCCACCAGAGCTCAACAAGTAACAAGCTCATATAGATTAATGTAATAAGAATTGATTATGCAAAGGCATTTGACTGTGTGGATCATAACAAACTGTGGCTGACTCTGAGAAGAATGGGAATCCCAGAACATTTAATCGTGCTAA
>NW_006407958.1:0-1076 GCF_000299155.1 Elephantulus edwardii
CACATGATCCTATCAATTGATGCAGAAAAGGCCTTTGCCAAAATCCAACACTCTTTCCTGATTAAAAGCATTCAACAAAATAGTAATAGAGGGGAATTTCCTCAACATAGTAAAAAGTATATACACGAACTCATGAGCCAACATCATTCTCAATGGAGAGAAATTAAAAGCATTTCTATTGAGAACAGAAACTAGACAAGGATGCCCACTATCACTTCTCCTATTTAATATTGTATTGGAAGTTTTAATGATAGCAATAGACAAGAGAAGGAAAGAAGAGGTATCTAAATTGGAAAAGAGGAGATAAAATTATCTCTATATGCAGATAATATGATAGTATACTTAGAAAACCCTAAAGACTCAGTGAGAAAACTAGTGGACATAGTCAACCAATTCAAGAAAGTGACAGGATACAAGATAAACATCCAAAAATCAGTTGGATTTCTCTACAGTGACAAAGAGAATACAGAAATGGAGCTAAGAAAAACAATACCCACCACGATAGCTAATCATAAGATGAAATAATCGGGAGTAAATTTAATTAGAAATACAAAAGATCTATGCAAAGAAAATTACAAACCATTATTACAGGAAACATAAAGACTTGAAGAAATGAAAAAAAAAAATATACCATGCTCATGGATAGGAAGACTCAATATTGTGGAAACGACAGTTCTACCAAAGGCAACCTACAAGTTCGATGCAATCCCAGTACAAATACTAATTCCATTCTTCAATGAGATGGAAAAGGCAATTTCCAATTTCATTTGGAATGGAAAGAGACCCGAAATAAACAAAGCTCTCATGAAAAAAGAAACTAGGTGGGAGGCATCTTACTCTCTGATCTCAAATCCTACTACACAGCCATGGTGGTCAAGATAACATGGTACTGGTACAGTGACAAACGCATAGATCAATAGAATAGAATTAAGAAACCAGCTCATCTACCTATGATCAACTGATTTCTTACAAAGAGATAAGTGAGGAAACAAAAGCCTCCTTAACAAATGACGTTGGCCAAACTGGAAAACTATCTGCAGAAAACTCAAACAAGACCCAAGCTTCACATCATACAC
>NW_006407959.1:0-1067 GCF_000299155.1 Elephantulus edwardii
GAGACCCACCCGGGGGGCGCTCGGGAGACAGTGCTGATGGTCACTGCTCACGATCACTGCTCACGATCACTGCTGACGGTCAGTGCTGATGGTCAGTGCTGATGGTCACTGCTCATGGTCAGTGCTGATGGTCACTGCTCATGGTCACTGCTGACGATCACTGCTGACGGTCAGTGCTGATGGTCACTGCTCACGATCACTGCTCACGATCACTGCTGACGGTCAGTGCTGATGGTCACTGCTCACGGTCAGTGCTGACAGTGAGTGCTGACGGTCAGTGCTGATGGTCAGTGCTCATGGTCAGTGCTGATGGTCACTGCTCATGGTCAGTGCTGATGGTCACTGCTCATGGTCAGTGCTGATGGTCACTGCTCACGGTCAGTGCTGACGGTCAGTGCTGATGGTCACTGCTCATGGTCACTGCTCATGGTCAGTGCTCATGGTCAGTGCTGATAGTCACTGCTCACGATCACTGCTCACGATCACTGCTGACGGTCAGTGCTGATGGTCACTGCTCACGGTCAGTGCTCATGGTCAGTGCTCATGGTCAGTGCTGATGGTCACTGCTCACGGTCAGTGCTGACAGTGAGTGCTGATGGTCAGTGCTGATGGTCACTGCTCACGGTCAGTGCTGACGGTCAGTGCTGACGGTCAGTGCTGATGGTCAGTGCTGATGGTCACTGCTCATGGTCACTGCTCACGGTCAGTGCTGATGGTCAGTGCTCACGGTCAGTGCTGATGGTCAGTGCTGATGGTCACTGCTCACAGTCACTGCTCATGGTCACTGCTCACGGTCAGTGCTGATGGTCAGTGCTGATGGTCAGTGCTCACGGTCAGTGCTCATGGTCACTGCTCACGGTCAGTGCTGATGGTCACTGCTCATGGTCACTGCTCACGGTCAGTGCTCACGGTCAGTGCTGATGGTCACTGCTCATGGTCAGTGCTCATGGTCACTGCTCACAGTCACTGCTCATGGTCAGTGCTCATGGTCACTGCTTACAGTGAGTGCTGATGGTCACTGCTCACGATCACTGCTGACGGTCAGTGCTGACAGTCACTGCCCATGG
>NW_006407960.1:0-1049 GCF_000299155.1 Elephantulus edwardii
AAAGTATCTATGAAAACCCAAGAGTCCTAGGTCCTTGATCCACTTTGAGTTATTGTTGGGTTTTTTTTTTTGGTGTTTGTGTGTGTGTATGGAGTGAGGTGAGGATCTTGCTTGAGTCTTCTGCAGATAGTTTTCAAAATTTACGCACACGGTTTTTTTAAAAGGCTGTTGTATCCCCATTTAACAGACTTCATCTCTTTGTTCAAAATCAGTTGATTATAGATAGGTCAATGGACTGATTTCTGGATTCTCAATTCTCTTCCATTGATCTATGTGTCTGCCATTTCACCAGTACCATGCTGTCTTGACCACCATGGTAGTGTAGGAGGATTTGAAACCAGGAAGTGAGATGCCTCCTAGCTTGTTTCTCTTTTTAGGAGTGCTTTGCTTAATCAGGGCCCCTTTCGAGTCCAAAGGAAATTGAAGATAGCCTTTTTCATCTTGTTGAAGAATGGAATTGGTGTTTACATTGAGATTACATTGAATGTGTAGATTGCCTTTGGTAATATTGTTATTTTCACAATATTAAGTCTTCCTATCCATGAGCAAGGTATATTCTTCCATTTCTCCAGGTCTCTTTTTGTTTCTTGTAGTTTTTGTGTGTATACTAGGGATATTGTGTAGGTCATGGTACTAGGGATATTGCAGCCGATGTTAGATTGGTCTTAGCTGAAAGCAGAGAATACCAGAAGAATGTCTATCTGTGTTTCATTGATTATGCAAAGGCATTTGACTCCGTGAATAAAAACAAACTGTGGCTGACCCTGAGAAGAATGGGAATCCCAGAACATTTAATCGTGCTAATGCGAAACATATACTTGGACCAAGAGGCAGTCATCAGAACAGAGAAGGGCAACACTGAATTGTTCAAAATTGGGAAGGGTGTGTGCCAGGGATGTGTCCTATCTCCATATCTTTTCAACCTGTATGCAGAGCAGATTATTCGAGAGGCTGGGCTCTATGAGGAGATGCGTGGCATTAGGATTGGTGGAAGATCTATCAACAATCTGCGTTATGCAGATGATACAACCTTGCTCGCTGAAACTGAG
>NW_006407961.1:0-1073 GCF_000299155.1 Elephantulus edwardii
CCTCCGTCCATCCATCCTCCACTCCACTGTGATCTGGTGCTCCTAGCATGCAAAATCCAAGGCAGACAGTGCAGAAGACCTTCTGGCAGCAGCAATACTGAAGGCTGTAGTCTGCAGCAAGCATACCTCCTCACTTTCAGCAAGAAATCTTGTG
The DNA here is from genome assembly GCF_000299155.1 of Elephantulus edwardii. Taxonomy (NCBI): domain Eukaryota; kingdom Metazoa; phylum Chordata; class Mammalia; order Macroscelidea; family Macroscelididae; genus Elephantulus; species Elephantulus edwardii. Next base: position 155 of record NW_006407961.1, read on the forward strand.
TTGTCTGCATAATGCTAGTTGTTGAAAAGTCTTCCTCCTATCCTGGTGTCATATTTTTCTTCGCAAAGCCCAGCTTCTGAGAGTTTATTTGTATATACCTATATTTATTAGCTCTGTGGCCTAGTGGCAAAAAGATGCACTGCAATCCCAAAGGCACATAGTTGGAGGCTCCGGGTGGGGGAAGAATGAGCAATATATCCTTCTGTGGAATTTTACTGCCTCTGAAAACTTGCTTTAGAGTCAGCTCTGGATTGGTTATGACTGTATGATACACAACAACAACAACAACATATCGATCTATCTACTAATCTCTAGCAAATACAATGTGATTAACTGTTTTGCTTAACATCCTCAAGGAAAGTAGGATCAAAATATTCAGATCCTTTTATGAAGTTTTACAAACAAGTAATATTAATCTTCCAAACTCATTTTGTATTTGTTTAATGACTATAAAAAAGAAGCTATTGGTGGTTGTCGTTTTTGTTAGGTGCCATCGAGTCTCCTGTGACTCATAGCGACCCTGTGTACAATAGTCCTAAACCTACTCTATCCTGTGTCGATCTTATTGTCTCAGACACAACTACCCCCATTACCCAGCCACTGAAACAATCCATCTCATCAAGAGTCTTCCACTCCTGCACTATTCCTCCACCCTCCCAAGCATCGTGTCCCTCTCTAAAGATTGTCCCTCCTTGCAGCATGCCCAAAGTATGTCACATGAAGCTTTAGAAGACTTATCTCCGAGGAGCAGCATGGTTTAACATTCCCCAGACAACCTGTTCATTCTCTTAACAGTCCATGGTATATTCAGTACTCTTCTCTAGCACCACAGCTTAAAGGCATCAATTCTCCTTCTATCATTCCTAGGCATTGTCCAGCTCTCTGATGCATAGCAAGTAATTGCAAATACCATAGCCAG
>NW_006407962.1:0-1064 GCF_000299155.1 Elephantulus edwardii
TCTTCTAAGAATCAAATCCCTATGCACATCCAAAAACTTCTCCAACAGGGTAAAAAGGGAAGCCACAGACTGGGAAAAAGTATTTGGTAATGACATATCAGATAAGGGACTTATATCTAGAATTTGTAAAATACTTGAGCACCACAACAAGATAAAAGTCAATAATCTAATAGAAGAATGGGCACAGGATATGAACAGACACTTCACCAAACAAGACATTCAGATGGCCAACAAGCACATGAAGAAATGTTCAAAATCCCTACCTCGAAGAGAGATGCACATCAAGACAACTATGAGATATCTCACCCCAGTCAGAATAGGAAAATTTAACAGAGCATTAAGCAACAAATGCTGGCGAGGTTGTGGAGAAACTGGAACCCTTATTCATTGTTGGTGGAAGTGTAAAATGGTGCGACCACTGTGGAAGGCAACTCTTTAAAGTTTTTCTTTATCTTCACTTTTCATATGTATCCCTTGTTGACAGAATATTGATGGGTTTTGATTTTTTATCTGATCTGCTATTCTTTTCCTGTTTTCTGGTGCATTTAAACCATTCACATTCAGTGCAATTATTGAGAGGCAAGGTTTTATTGCTGTCATTTTGTTGAGTTCTTTTTGGTGTTGCTGGTTACTTTAATCCTTCCTACTTTCTGTGGTGTTGCTATAAGAAGGATTTCTGTCAGTATTTCCTACAATGCTAGTCTTGTTTTTATAAACTCCCTTAGATTCTGCTTTTCTAAGAATATCTTGATCTTTCTGTCGTATTTGATGCATAGTTTTGCTGGGTACCGTCTTCTTGATTGACAGTTGTATTCTTTGCATGTTTTATATATCATTCTTCTGTCTTCTTGCTCGCATGGTTTCTGCTGAGAAATTGGCACTTAATCTTATTTGCTCTTTCTTATAGGTTACTCTTTGATTCTCCCTACTGGCTTTCAGAATTCCCTTTTTAGCTTTGATTCTGGTCAGTTGGACTATGATATGCCTAGGTGTTTTTCTTTTGGAGTCTATTTTTTTTAATCAATAAATATGAAAATATTCTTTTATGATTTATATTTTATTGG
>NW_006407963.1:0-1062 GCF_000299155.1 Elephantulus edwardii
TCCGTCTAACATACTTTGGACATGTTGTTGTAAGGAGGGAGAGGTTCTTGGAGAGAGACATCATGCTTGGTAGGCACAGGAGGGGAAGGCCCTCCTTGAGATGGATTGGTTCAGTGACTGGGATAATCAGGATGGGAGTGTCAGAGACAGTGCTATTGGCAGAGGACACAGCAGAGTTTAGGGCTGTTGTACATAGGGTTGCTATGAGTCACAAACAACTCGATGGCACATAACAACAACAAAAACAACATGACATCAGGTCTTCTGTTTCTTTTGTTAGGATTTTGTTGAGGCTTTCTGCTTCTTTTTATATTCGTTTCGGTAAGTAATATGTTTCTAGAAATTTGCTGATTTATTCTAGGTTTCAAATTCATTATAGCTTTTCATAATAGTCTTTTTTAAAAAACATAATTTGTATTGGTTTGCACACATTCACATACATTATGTTTCGTTCACGTACATTGTGTTTTATACAATCTTTTATATACATTTTGTTCATGTGCAATGTCACAGTAGTCTTTGATGATTTTTATGATTACTTTTATCTCAGTTGATTCTGCTGTGATGTCAGCATTCTCATTATTTTAGTTACTTCTATCCTTTTTTTTAACCGTTGTCAGTTTTGCGCTAGTTTGTGAGTACTGTTGACTTCTAATTGTGTTGATTCTTTCTACTATTTGGTTTTTGGGGTTTTTGTTGTGGTTGCTTATCACTTTTATTTCTGCTCTGATCCTTATTATTCCTTTCCTTTAGTGACCGAATGTCTTTTGTTAGTTTTTTTAAAAAATTTTAACTACACAAGCTATTACTTATATACCTTCTTTTTTAAATTATATGAATTTATTGCTATAAACACTCTTGTAAGCTCTACTTGTGCTGTGTCCCAAAATTTTTAATATGTTGTGATTTCTTATTTGATTTTAAGAATTTTTTAAATTTCATTTTAAATTTTTATATAATCTACTTGTTCTCTCTGGAGACTAAGATGCGCTTGATACAGGCCATGGTCTTTGCAATCACTTGTTATGCATCAGAGAGTTGGACAATGACTAGGTAGGATAG
>NW_006407964.1:0-1109 GCF_000299155.1 Elephantulus edwardii
GGGGGAGAAATGCTGAGTGAGTTCGGCCCTTTTGATTTTCTGACTCCAACTCCTTGCACATTTCATTGTAATATTTTGCTTTGTCATCGCATGCTGCCTTTTGAAATCTTCTATTCAGCTCTTTAGTATCTTGAATTCTTCCTTGTGCTACAGACCACTATATCTCATGAATATAGATACAAAAGTCCTTAACCAAATCCTAGCCAATAGAATAAAAAGCACATTAAAACAAAAAAGCATTGTGATCAAGTGGAATTCAGAACAGGTATGAAAGGATGGTTCAACATAAGAAAAATTATCAATGTCATTCACCATAGAGCACATAACAAGAAGCACAGGATCTTAGCAATTGATGCAGAAAAGGGATCTGACAAAATTCAACGCTCTTCCCTGATAAAGACACTCAGCAAAATTGGTACAGAACATAATTTCCTCAAAATAGTGAATAGTATATGTGCAAACCCAAGAGCCAACATCATTCTCAATGGAGAAAAACTACAAGTGCGTTCCTTGAGAACAGGGAACAGGCAAGGATGTCTACGTCACCATTTCTATTCAATATTGTGTAGGAAGTACTGCTGAGGCAATATGACAAGAGAAAGAAGTAAAAGACCTCCAAATGAGCAAAGAGATGGTTAGACTGTTTCTGTATGCAGCTAATAGAATAGTGTACACAGAAAAACCCAAGGACTCAACAACAACAAAACTATTAGAGCTAGTATATCAAGTTAGTAGAGTGCTAGGATATAAAAGAAATATCCAAAAATCAGTGGGATTCCTCTACAGTAAGAAAGAGACCTCAGAGAAGGAAACCAAGAAAGCAATACCATTTACAATAGCCAACCACAAAGTGACATACTTTGGAGTGAATCTAACTAGAGACACAGGAGCCTTGTACATAGAAAACTACAGAACATTTCTGTGACACACAATAAAGACCTAAGTGATGGAAAAACGTTCCCTATTCATGGATCCAGGGCAACATCTGTTATCTGAAATACTTCAACTGGTATAATATCTATTCCTGGGGCCTTATTTTTTGCTATTTCCTTCAAAGCAGCTTGAACTTCTTCCTTCATCACCATAGGCTCTTGCTCATATGTTATTTC
>NW_006407965.1:0-1109 GCF_000299155.1 Elephantulus edwardii
TTGCCATCTGTATGTCTTCTTTGGTGAAATGCCTGTTCATATCCTGTGCCCATTTTGCAATTGGGTTGTTTACCTTTATCTTGTTGAGGTGCTGGAGTATTCTATGAATTCTAGATAAAAGTTCCTTATCACATATGTCATTACCAAAGGGTTTTTCCCCAGTCTGTGGCTCTCCTTTTTACCCTGTTAGAAAAGTTTTTGGACGGGCATAAGGATTTGATTCTTAGAAGATCACATTCATCTGTTTTATTCTCTCCTGGTTGTACATTTTTCAGGATGTTTGGGAGACTGTTCATGTAGTGGATTAGGGCTTCTAGAATTCTAGAGTTCTTCCGAACTTCTCTCTGAGGAAGTTTATCGTCCTTTTTACTCCTAGATCTTTGATCCTCTTTGAGTTGGTTTTTTGTTTATGGTCTGAGGTGTGAGCCTTCCTTAAGTTTTCTACAGATAGTTTTCCAATTTTTCCAACATCATTTGTTAAAGAGGCTTTCATTTCTCCACTTAACTGATTTCATCTCCTTGTAAAAAATCAGTTGACCATAGGTAGATGAGCTGATTTCTGGGTTCACAATTCTATTTGACTGATTTATGTGCCTGTCACTGTACCAGTACTACACTGTTTTGAGCACCATGACAGTATAGTAGGATTTGATATCAGGGACTGAGATACCTACCTTGTTTCTTTTTTTGAGGAATGCTTTGCTTATATAGGGTCTCTTTCCTTTCCAGATGAAATTGGAAATTGCCTTTTTCATATCATTGAAGTATGGAGTTGTTATTTATATGGGCATTGCATTGAAATTGAAGATTGCCTTTGATAATACTGTCATTTTCACAATATTGAGTCTTCCTATCCAAGAGTGTATTCTTCCATTTCTATAGTTTTCTTTTTATTTCTTGTAGTAATGTTTTGTAATTCTCTTTGAATAGGTCTTTTGTGTTTCCTGTTAGATTTACTCCCAATTACTTAATCTTGCTATTATTGAACACGAATGAGTGAAGACCAGATGAGTTGTGGGAGGATATCAAGGGTTTCATCCAAGAAGACTGCAAATGTTCACTACAAAGACAGAAGAGGAAGAAAAGACCAAAATGGATGTCAGAAAAAA
>NW_006407966.1:0-1109 GCF_000299155.1 Elephantulus edwardii
CAATGATCATATAAATATAGCCTTCAAATATTTGCTCTACGTGATCTCTTCTGAGACTTTAGTTTTCAGTATTCCCTTTGTGAGAATGACAAGCAAATGACTACTGCAACACTGATCTTTTCCTTAAACTACGATTTAGTATATCCCATCATCTCAACGTCTCCATTTGGATACTTACTTGTTGTTTTGGGGGGCCACCAAGTTGAGTATGACTTGTAGAGACCCTATAGGCAACAGATCTGAACCTTGTCTTAACCTGTACTTTCCTTATAATCCCTGACACACTCAAGCCCTTTGCTGTCGTCACTGTATGAATCTAACTGGTTGAGGGTTTTCCTCTCTTTTGTCATGCCTTCACCTTCCCAAGAATGATGTCCAGCTCCAATGAATATCCTCTTCTAGCAATAAACCCAAAAAGTATGTGAGCCACTGTGCGTTAACTTTGGAGTCATTGCAGCTGTCCGTATTTCTGTATTAATTTGGAAAGTTATTAGTGAATTGTTGCAGATTGTTATTATGTGCCCTCAAGAAAATTGTGACTCATTGTGATCTTATGAACAACAGATCAGAATCTGGCCCTGCCCTGTCCCGTCCTCCCCATCTTCAATATATCTTTTGCACTTTTTTTATTGTTGTTATTATATGCCATCAAATCAACTGCAGCTCATAAAGACCCCATGCAAAAAAACTTTGAGCCTCGCCCTATTGTGAGCCAAGCTCAACTCATTCAGGGTCTCCTTCTCCCGTGTTATAGCTCTACCCTTCCAAGCTTGATGTCTTTCTTCAAGGATTGGTCCTTCCTGGCAACATGCCCAAAGTATGTGAGAGGAAGCTTCAAAATCCTTACCTCCAAGGAACAACTTGGTTTCATCCTCTCCAGGACAAACCTGTTTGTTCTATTAGTAGTCCATGGTATGTTCAATATTCTTCTCCAGTACTACAACTCAAAGGCATCAATTCTTCTTCTGTCACTCTTAGTCATTGGCCAGCTCTCTGATGTATAGCAGGTAATGCAAAGACCATAGACTGAACCAGGTGCATCTTAGTCTCTAGACTGTTATCATTGCTCTTTTGCATTCTGGAGAGGTCTCTGACAGCAGCTTCTCCAC
>NW_006407967.1:0-1109 GCF_000299155.1 Elephantulus edwardii
ATAGGAAATACAGACTATTGTGGAGATTGATTTTGGAATTTATATGCACTGTTTTCAATTGTGCTTAGCCGTGATGCACAAGCATGTACAGCATGGGGCTGAAATGAATGGTGCACATCTGCACACTCACACAGCAGGGTGCTGCAATGGTGCACACGCATGTGTGCTCACACACACACACACACACACACACACAGCCATGGCATGCTGCTGAATCAGTGCTCTCATATACACACATACAGCGTAGTACTGAGATGCTGCACACTCAGCGGCATGGCATTGAGCTGGTTCCCACACATGCACACAGGGTCTTCCTGAAATGGTACACGTGCATGTGCACACACATCCAGTGGAAGCCTACCCACAGATGCACAATACATATCAGAAAAACCTTCGTATTCTGTTCCAGTGGTCTGGAATAGAGAGACCTTGTGGGAGTGACTTGAGAGCTAAATATTGAAACAGAAAACTTGGCCAGGAGTCCCACATCGGGCATTTATTAGCCTTGTGACTCAGGAAAGCTCCTTAGGTTCATCCATTTAATCAAATTTAATTTTCCAGATATCATCGTGTGAATTTGTCCCTCTTCTATACTGCCTATTAGCTAGAGGTGCCAATACATTGCTTATACTTGTAATTGCTGGGTCAATGATTCTAAAGCTTTAAGAATCAAAAGGAATTCTATGAAACTGTAGAGTCTCAGATATCTTGAGAGATTCTCCTCTCTCCGGTGGGATCCATAATTTGCATTTTCAAGACACACCCTTGGAGTTTGTATGAAGATCATATTCTAAAATCAGTCTGATAAACATGTTAAGTATAAAGTACCTGATGTGCTGTTGTTGTTATTTGTCCAGTTGGCCTCCATCCCTTGGCAATACCACCAACACAATGGGATCAGATGGCTGTAATCCATAACATTTTCATGTACTAATTTTTTTGGAATTAGATTACCAAACCTTTCTTTGTTGTGTTGTTGTTAGGTGCTGTTGAGTCGTAGGCAACTCATAGCGACCCTGTGAACGGAAGTCCTTAACACTTGCTTGACTTTCATCCTCTCTCCAGTTTCATAGGGTTTCCAGAGGCAAGCTATTATGGAAGTGGATGCC
>NW_006407968.1:0-1109 GCF_000299155.1 Elephantulus edwardii
CCCCACCAACAGTTTATGAGACGTCCAATCTCTCTACATCATGTCCAGCATTTATTATTTGCTGTCCTGTTAAACTTTGCCAATGCTGCTGAGGTGAGATGGTATCTCATTGTGGTTTGATTTGCATCTCCCTGGTTGCCAATGATTTTGAAAATTTTTTCATGTCTCTGTTAGCCATCTGAATGCCTTTCTCTGTGAAAGGTCTATCCATGTCATTTGCCCATTTTGTAACTGAGTTATCAGTCTTTTTCTTGTGGAGGCCCTATAGGATTTTGCAAATTTCCTTTATGAGATCCATGTGTGAGATGGCATTGCCAAATGCTTTTTCTCAGTCAGTAAGTTTTCTTTTCAAGTTTGAAAAAGTTTTTGATGCACACAGGGTCTTAATCTTTAGAAGGCTTCAGGCCTTTTGTTCATAGAGTTGCTATAAGTCATGATTGACTTGAAGGCAGTCAACAAGAAAAACAAAATCTTTAGAAGTAAACAATAAAAAGGGAAATCTGGTGGCCTATTGGGAAGAAGCTGCACTGCAATGCCAGAGGTGTGCGGTTCGAAACCACAAGATGCTCTGCTGGAGAAAGAGGGGCAATCTACTCCTGTATTGGTCAGATCCAAAGATGGTACACACCAAAAAAAATAAATTTTTTTTAAAAAAATATGTAAACAATAAAATAACACTCACTTGGACAACAGTCACTGCAGCCACAGTCTCTATTCTGAAAAAACCGACTTCTCATAATGGAAAACCTACTCTAGATTTACCTTGGAAAAGATCAAGTCCATCCCTCTCACTGTGGGAAAAGATTTTTTGGTTTTTTAACCTAAATTTCTTTTCTTTTATATTTGTTTGCTCACAAAGTTCATATACATTATGTTTACCATTATTTTGTATTCATATTGACATTGCACATTTTGTTGTAGTATTTTGCTTTGTCTTCTCAGAAATCCTTTGAAATCATCTGATGAGCTCTTATTTCATCAATTCTTCCTTCGATCCCCTATGCTATAAAAAAGTTCCAGAGTCTCTTTTGTCTTAGTATGAGAGCTCTATTCCAATCTATCCACCATGGGTGAACCAGCTCATAAACATAGACATAGACATAGACATA
>NW_006407969.1:0-1064 GCF_000299155.1 Elephantulus edwardii
CCAGTCTCTCCACAACCTCGCCAGCATTTGTTGCTTGCTGTTCTGTTAAATTTTGCTAGTCTTACTGGAGTGAGATGATATCTCATGGTTGTCTTGATTGGCATCTCTCTCAGGGCTAGGGATTTTGAACATTTCTTCATGTTTAGCTCTTTAGTATCTTCAATTCTTGTGCTTTGGCTTCTCTGCACTCCAGTGCAATATTCAGAGTTTCTTCTGATATCCATTTTGGTCTTTTCTTCCTCTTCTGTCTTTGTAATGGCGTTTGCACTCTTCCTGGATGATACATCTGACATCCTCCCACAACTCATCTGATCTTCGCTCATTAGTGTTCAAGGCCTCAAACCTGTTCCTGAGATGATTCTGAAATTCAGGTGGGATGATCTCAAAGTCATAGCTTAGTTAAACTTTTGTATATTGCTTATTATTTTTCCCCTGCTGTATCCCTTTGGAGTGTGGCTAAGCAAGGTGTCTTGAGCTATGATAGTGAGCTTGATACCAGCTCCTTGGGGATCGTTTGTGGTAGTACGAGTAGAAGAGCATTTTCACTGGCTGGCGGATACTTGCATGTATAATCTTACTGACAATCAATAATAAGGCTAGGACCAAACCTTTACGTTTATGGAGTTTGGTAAACTCATCTAGGCATTTTCAGTGCCTTGCTATAAAAATTAAGCTTCATTAACTTTAAGTTTTTTTAATCTAGGGACATAGCTCTTAAAAAGGAAAATAATTTAAGTAGCATACTAGTATTAGGTTGGGTTAGGGTAAGTTTAATTAGTGCTTACGAGTAAAATTAATATAATAAGTCTTAATATCCTTTAATGCTGTTTTATTGTCTTGTTTTGGGGGTTTGCCAAGATAAATTTATAGCTATCTAGTTTTGGATACGTAAGGGGTTGTAGGGGGTTTGCGTAGAGAAACCTTAGTACTAGAGTTGGTGCGTGTATACGTGTATATGCGCTTATATGCGCGTATACACATGCGTGTGACTGGGAAAATGGGTTTTAAAAAAATATGTCCTGGAGGACATTATGCTGAGTGAGGTATCTCAGTCACAAAGGGAC
>NW_006407970.1:0-1109 GCF_000299155.1 Elephantulus edwardii
TTGGCCCCTTTGATTTTCTGATTCCAGCTCTTTGCATATTTCATTATACTTTACTTTGTCTTCCCACACTGCCTTTTGAAGTCTTCTGTTCAGCTCCTTATTCTTTTTATTTCTTACCTTTGCTTTGGTTTCTCAGCACCCTAGTGCAATACTCAGAGTCTCTTCAGACATCCATTTTGGTCTTTTCTTCCTCCTCTGTCTTTTCAAGGACCTTTGTTTGCATTCTCTCTGAATGATATTCTTGATATCCTCCCAAAGCTCATCTGGTCTTCCTTCGCTCATTAGAGTATGAGGCCTCAAACCTCTTCCTAAGATGGTTTGACGACTCAGGTGGTGTAGAATCAAGAAAATGGCTGCAGGATTGCATAAGGTAAGTAGATTAATATTAGTGTGTTTTCATTTTGCTCCCTCTTCTTAACTCATTTTCATTATTTCTAAGTCATGTCAGATAGCTCCAGAGCTTCAATCCAATTAGAACAGAGGTTTTTATTACATCTCATACATAGGTTTTGTGATTTATTTTTGCCTAAGTGTGTCTATCAGCTGACCTATGGGAGAAAGGTGTGGCAGTTTGCTTCCATCAGGATTAGAGCCTGCCTTAGGAACCCAGTGGGTAGCTGTGCCGGTCCTATAGAGTCACCATGAGTCAGAATTGGCTCGATGGCTATAGGTCACTTGTTATAGGGCAGAAAGTAAATTAAATCCTGACCTCCATGGAAATAACTTAGTTATGACATTGAAGGGATTTGTTTTGGAATTTCCTTTTGGACCTGAGCACCAGGTACTATTTCCAGAATCAGTCTGAGTAACATTTGAAGAACATGGATCAAATGGTGACCCTGTTGTGGCTTTTTTCTGGGTCCTGTGCAGGTGCTCTGGGAATGAGGTAGGAGGAAGTCGCCATGCCAGTTTATGAGCTGAATGTGTTTGAGCACATTCCTCCTGTTACCTAGGGAAGTGAAGTTATGGTTCTCGTCTCCAGGTAGGATTACATACCTAGCATTTGTAGATAAAAACTAAAAGCCTTATTATGATTGTAGCACATGGAAAATAGAGTACCAATAAGATCAGAAAGTCAGAAGAGAGGGCAGGTAGGCTACTCACCAGAT
>NW_006407971.1:0-1109 GCF_000299155.1 Elephantulus edwardii
ATCATGATGCTGTCAATAGGCCCAGTGGTGAGAATCTTTGTTTTCTTGATGTTGAGCTTCAATCCATATTGAAGGCTGCAGTCCTTGACCTTCTGCAACAAGTGCTTCAGGTCCTCCTCAGTTTCAGCAAGCAGGGTTGTGTCATCTGCATAACACAGATTGTTGATGAATCTTCCTCCAATCATGATGCCACATTTCTCCTCATAAAGCACAGTTTCCTGGATAATATGTTCTGCATATAGATGAAAAGGTATGGAGATAGAACACATGCTTGGCACATATCCTTCCTAATTTTGAACCATGCAGTGTTTCCTTGCTGTGTTCTGATGACTGTCCCCTGGTCCAAATATAGGGTTTTGCATAAGTACAATCAAGTGTTCCGGGATTTCCATTTTTCTCAGAGTCAGCCATAGTTTGTTGTGATCTACACAGTCAAATGTCTTTGCATAGTAAATGAAACACATATAGACATTCTTCTCTGTTTTCAGTCAAGACTCAACTGACACTTAGACTAGCAGATATGGCAACTGAGGCTAAGCCCTCAGGTAAGGAAACACATAGGAGTAGGAAAAGCTGCAAGCAGATTTTAGTGATTGGAACATGGAATATGAGAACCATGAATAGAGGAATATTGGATATTGATAAGAAAGAGGTGATTGTTGTTGTTGTTGTTGTTGTTGTTAAGTGCCGTCAAGTCTCAGATGACTCATAGCAACCCTATGAAGGAGAGTCCTCGACGCTTGGGTGCTTTTCATCCTCTCTCCAGGTTCATAGTGTTTCTGGAGAAAAGCTATTATGGAAGTTGATGCCTCTCCTCCTTCCAAGCTTGTTTTAATTGGGGAGCTCCACCCCACAAGAAAGAGGTGTAACACATAAATATTGACCTACTAGGTCAAATTGAGATGGACTGACCGGGACATTTTGAGTCAGATGATCACATGATCTACTATGCTAGAAATGAAAAGGTGAGGAAATATCAGTCGTTTTCTTACTTAAAAAAGTAACTTCTAGATAAATCTTGAAATACAAATAACGTTGTGAGTGACAGGATAATATATATATATATATATATACATAGAAGGAAGTCCAGGGAATACCACTGTCATTAA
>NW_006407972.1:0-1109 GCF_000299155.1 Elephantulus edwardii
TATGGTGTGAAGTGCGGATCTTGCTTGAGCTTTCTGCGGACAATACTAGAACTATACTTAATTATGTTTTACTCACTATATAAAGACATTTGTATAGATAATTAAAAAAAAAACCACAAGGATAACTTTGAGAAGAATAGGAATTCCAGAATATCTGATTACGTTCATGTTATTGTATGTTTTCAGACTGGCTTCATTTAATATTAGTTACGACATCCCTTGTTCCACAGATTTTTCTGAATGCAGTTTGAGTTCTGATTAGTACTTGTGATGTGCCAGTCATTTTTAAACAACATTTTAAATATTTTAATATTATTAAGTTTAATATTATTTATTCACTAATGGTAAATGTTGGTGCTCCCAATTCAGTGGCAGGTATTTCAAACCCACTAGCTTCTCAAGAGAAGAAAGCTGGACAATATTCCATGAAATATAAAGTCTGTAAATTTGCTGGAGTCGTTTCCAATTCAAAGGAACTGAATGACAATACTAATCATAATTTTTTATAATTTCCACACTCTGTAGAATCATTTCTTTCTTTTTGATGAGGACAAATAATAATCTTTTGCAGCTGGTTGGCCAGGTAGCTGAGTTCCAAATTTCTTGGCATAGGCTTGTGAGTACTTCAGGGCCATATCTGTTTGCTAAAACCTCTAAATTCCTTGGGTTTTATTTTTTACTAGTAGCTTTGACATAGCTTGTACTTCTTTCTCCAGTGTCTTTTGTTCTTGATCACATACTATTCTCTAAAATTATTCTTAGTCGATGAATTATTATTAATACAGAGACTCGATATTGTCCATCTTATTTTGATGCTGTGTAAATCAGTATTTTTCTCATAGAATCCATCAGTGTGGCAACTTTAGGCTTGAAATTTTTCTTCATTTCTTTCAGTTTGAGAAATCCTGTTCATTTTCTTCACTTTTGGTATTCTAACTCAAGATGTTTGTAAATGTGGTTATAATATTTAGTCTTCACAAACGGCACTTTAACATCTTCTGTTCAACTTATTTACTATTTCATTTTGGTTTCCCTAACGTACAGAGGAAATTTCAATCTCTTCTTATATCCATGCTTTATATTTCTTTCTGAGTTTTCCAATACTTTTT
>NW_006407973.1:0-1055 GCF_000299155.1 Elephantulus edwardii
GCTTCGTCTTACATACTTTGGACATGTTGTAAGGAGGGACCGGTCCTTGGAGAGGGACATCATGCTTGGTAAGGTGGAGAGACAGCGCAGGAGGGGAAGGCCTTCTATGAGGTGGATTGATTCAGTGACTTGGGGTTATGAGGGTAGGTGTGTCAGAGGCAGTGAGATTGGCACAGGATAGAGCAAAGTTTAGGGCTGTTGTACATAGGGTCACTATGAGTCCCAACCGACTCGATGGCACATAACAACAACAAACAAAAATATTGATTTATGGGTGGTAGATGCACTTTAATGTTAGTCCTTATGGTAGAGAAGTGACTTCCAGGAATACTCTTCCAACTCATGGTGACAAATCAGTGTGGCTTATATTGGTGGTCACCTCCAGAAATATATGGGGAGTATAGGAGCTAACAAGTAATCTAGAAACATCCTTCCCCTATTACTATACATGCAAAAATTCAAGTGTAAGACTCAATTTACATTGACATTTAGTCAAAACAGAAATTATTTCCTGTCAAGAAAACATTCAGTTTGGCATATATAATTTTAAGTACTCCATACCTTTTATGGTAGAGATTATAGGGAAAAATAATTACTCAGAATCTTTATGTTAATGGGGCTTTTGTACCTCATGCATGCCTTCATGTAAAACTATATGCTTTATGAATTCAACTATCAATAATCAAAACTAAGTTCTTACATAATTCTTATCAGAAAAAATATTGGTCTTACCTGTACAGAAAGTGATGCAATAAAAGAGTATATAATGGGAAAAAAAGGGAATGTCAGTTAATTATTTGGAAGCTTATTTTTCTAGCGTTTGTGATGCCATCTTATTAAAATTTGTAATTTACTTTGTATCTCTAAATAAACATTTGAATAGATGGCAAACCAATTGAAGTATTTCAGATAACAGATGTTGCCCTGGATGTGCTCACCAAGTTGTGCCAAGAAATATAGAGAACAACCACTTGGCCAACTGACTGGAAGAGATCTATATTTGTTCCCATTCCAAAGAAAGGTGACCCAACTGAGTGTGGAAACTACAGAACAGT
>NW_006407974.1:0-1108 GCF_000299155.1 Elephantulus edwardii
AAGGACCGGTCTCTCCTCACAACATGTCCAAAGTATGTTAGACGGAGCCTCAGAATCCTTGCCGCCAAGGAGCCACCTGGTTTAACCCTTTCCAGGACGAATCTGTTTGTTTTCCTAGCAGTCCATGGTATTCTCAGTATCTGAAAAACAAGCATTTTACCCAAAAAAGCAGATGAAAGCCACTTACCCACTCATTACAAAAGTAACCGATAAATTTCGCATTGGTCCCCTGCCTTTGGTGTGTGTGTCTTGGTCCCGTCCCTGCACCCTACTTTGCCAGCATCCTCTTCCAACCCTCACCTAGACCTGCCAGCACCTCCCTCCGGCCACACAAACAGAAACATCCCTTGATGGTTATCCAGCAATGTGAGGGGAAGGGACGGTAGATCACTAGGTAGCAAGTGAGTAGGCATGTATGACATTGAGTTAAGGGGAAGGCAATAAATGGAGGTCGGCACAGTGTGACAAAGGCAAAGGAAGACACTTAGAGGAGCACACGAGTTCCAGCCATCTAAGGAAATACTTGTGCACACACAATCTTCAAAAAATATCAATAATTTAGAATATATATGACTAGCTATATAAAGTCATGTAACCTGAACAGATGAGAGTAGGTGACCATGAGTGCATGCAAGGTTGACAGAGGATGTTTCTACATGTGTTTGTATGCACCACAAACACACCCAAAGACATGCATGTGAGAAGTTTCTACAAACTTCTTGTCATAAACCTGGATAAATAGTCAGATATTTATTGAATAAAATAATGAAAATATGAAAGAATATGTGATAATTTTAATGGAAAAAAATAAGAAGTCTCTTCATTTCCTGTTGAAGGAAGTTCTATTGAGATCAGGCCTGTCCAACAGTATATAACACAAGTATCCTAAGTAAAAATGTTCTAGTAATAACAATTAATTAAGTAAAAACATGTGATATTAATTTTCAAATTATGTTTATTTTATCAATGAATCCAAGATATTGTAATGCAATATAATCAGTAAAAACATTTTCTTGTTGTTGTTGTTATGTGCCGTCGAGTCGTTTGTGACTCATAGCGACCCTATGCACAACAGCCCTAAACCCTGCTCTATCCTGCGCCAACCACA
>NW_006407975.1:0-1030 GCF_000299155.1 Elephantulus edwardii
CTCTGCAGTAAGTGCATGAGGTCCTCCTCAGTTTCAGCGAGCAAAGTTGTGTCCTCTGCATAACACAGATTGTTGCCATCTGACATTAGCAGTGATAATCCCTGGTGCCACAGCCTCTTCTAAGTCCTCCTTGAAATTCTGGTAGTTCCCTACCATCGTACTGTGTTGCATGTGATATAAATAATATAGTTTGATAGTTTCCACATTGTCTAAAGAGGGGGAAACAGGACATTAAGGCACGAGTCTCTGAGAGTTGCTCTGGAAGGGCCAGGGGGAGTGCGAATTATACAACCACTCACTGTGCCAGAGCAGAAAACAGATAAAGAGACCATAGCCTACCCACATGCTGCCGGTAGAGCCCCAGCAGCAGCAAAAGGTTTGCTTATTCATTGTTGACTCACAGACTCATAGTTATCATACTGAGAATGAAATTTATTAGTGAAGTAAATTGGAGAGTTGAGAATGCAAAGAATATTACCCTACACAAGCCCAAGTTCCAAGGCACAACTTCTCAATTACTCCAGGCTCTGGTTTCAGCTCAGCAATAAAATACAACTCATCCAGCAAAGTTTGCTTCAGAGTAGTTATAATTCATCCTCTCCTTCAATCATAAGGAAAAAACAGCAAAAACCATTAACTATGGCCAGTACAAATGCAAAAAAGCTTTAGGTCACACCTTTCCACTGTTTCTCCACAGCAATGCCACAGACTCTGCACCACCATCACCAGGGTCTTGCTCTCATCAGGATCTTATTCCAGTCTCCCTCAAGTCTTGTTGCCCCAAGTCTTACTCACCTTAGGCCTTGCTTGCTCAATGTTGGAAGCACTCATTTATTTGCTTATCCTAGTGAAACCTCGAGTTGCTATAATCAAGGATGCTTTCGGCAGAATGTTAAATGATCCAGGAAGTATTAAAAGAAGACGGAAGGAATCTACTGAGTAACTGTATCGAAAGGAATTGGAAGACTTAGAAGAATTTCATGAAACAACATATGAGCAAGAGCCTATGGTGATGAAAGAAGAAGTTCAG
>NW_006407976.1:0-1107 GCF_000299155.1 Elephantulus edwardii
AGATGGAGCTTCAAAACCCTTGTCTCCAAGGAGAAACTTGGTTTCACCTTCATCCTCACCAAGACAGATCTATTTATTCTCCTGGTGGTCCATGGTATGTTCAGTACTCTTCTTCAGCACCACAACTCAAAGGCATTGGTTCTTTTTCTGTCATCCTTCATTTTTGTTCAGAGTCTCTTCTGACATCCATTTTGGTCTTTTCTTCCTCTTCTGTCTTTGTAATGACCATTTGTACTCTTCCTGGATCATACCCTTTATATCCTCCCACAACTCATCTGGTCTTCACTCATTAGTATTCAAGCCTCAAACCTGTTCCTGAGATGGTTCTGAAATTCAGGTGGGATAGACTAAAAGTCATACTTTGGTTCCCTGGTTTAAAATTAAGAAGGGAGTATGTCAGGGCTATATTTTCTTTCCGTACCTATTCAGTTTGTATGATGAGCAATTTATTTGAGAAATTGCAGTCTATGAAAAAGAATGTGGCATCAAGATTGGAGGAAGACTTATCAGTAATTTAGTCAGGCAAATGTCACAACCATGCTTGTTCAAAGTGAGGACTTGAAGCACTTGTTGCAGGAGATCAAAGAACACAACCATCAATATGGAATGCATCCAACATCAAGAATATGAACATTCTTACCACTAGACCAATAGGCAGCATCATGATAGCTAGTGAAAAGTTTGAAGCTGTCAACAACTTCATCTTACTTTGGTCCACAATTAACACCCTTGGTACCAGCAGTCAGGAAATCAGAAGATGTATTGCACGGGGAAAGTCTGCACTCAGAGACCTCTCCAAATTACTATAAGAGTAATGATGTCAGTTTGAGGATTAACGTGCATCCAATTCAGTCCATAGTCTTTCCAATCATTTGCTATGCCTCTGAGAGCTGGAAAGTAAGAAGAATGACAGAAGAACTGATGCTTTTGAGCTGTGTTGCTGGAGAAGAGTACTCAACATCTCGTGGACTACCAGTAGAACAAACAAACAAATAAGTCTTGATGAAAGTGCAGCCAGAATGCTCCTTGGAAACAAAGATAAAAAAGCTTTGCCTTACATACTTTAGGCACATTGCTAGGAGGGGCTATTCCTTTGAGAGAAACATA
>NW_006407977.1:0-1107 GCF_000299155.1 Elephantulus edwardii
AGAAGAGGGAATAGCATCAAGGATGTCAATGCCTGTGTCAAAGAAATCATGGCTGAGAGCACAAAATATCAGAAGACTGTCTATTTGTGTGTTATTTTCTAGGCAAAGGCATTTGACTGTGTGGATTATAATAAAAAATAGCTAACATTAGGAAGAATGGAAATCTCAGAGTACTTAATTCCTTTCATAAGAAACCTATACTCAAACCAAGAAGACGTTTTGAGAATAGAGCAAGGGAACATTACGTGGTTAAAAGTTAAGAAAAGTGTGCAACTCTCTCTATATATTTAATCTGTATGTTGTGAAAATTATTCAAGAAGCTCAACTCAGTGAAGATGTATGTGGCATCAGGATTGGAGGAAGACCCATCAGTAACCTTCAGTATGCAGATAATACAATCTTGCTTGCTGAAAGTGAGGAGGACTTGAAACACTTGCTGCAGGAGATCAAACACAGCAGCTTTCAATATGGTTTACATCTCAACAGGAAGAAAACAAAAATTCTCACCACTGGCCCTATAGGCAACATCATGATAGATGGAGAAAAGATTGAAACTGTCAATGACTTCATCTTACTTAGATCCACAATCAATATACTTGGTGGCAACAGTTAGACAATCAGAAGATATATTTCACTCAGGGAAAGTCTGCAGTTAAGGACCTCTACAAATTACTGAGGAGCAATGATACTAGTTTGAGGATTAAGGTGTACCTGATCCAGACCATAGTCTTTTCAATTACTTGCTATGCATCTGAGAGCTGGACAACAATTAAGGATGACAGAAGAAAAAATTATGCTGGAGGAGAGTAGTAAATATTCCATGGACAGCCAAAAGAATAAACAAGTATGTCTTACAGTGAAGGTGAGGACAGATTGCTCCTTAGAATCAGGGATGGTGAAGCTTTGTCTTGCATATTTTGGGCAAGTTGCTAGGAGAGTCTATTTATTTGAGAAGGACATCATCCCTAGAAAGATGGAGGGACTGTGAAGGAGAGGAAAACCCTCAACCAGATGGATTGACACAATGAATAGAGCAATGGGCTTGACTGTGTCAGAGATTGTGAGGCTGGCACAGGACAGGACAGGATTCAGATATGTTTTTCATAG
>NW_006407978.1:0-1052 GCF_000299155.1 Elephantulus edwardii
AATTTTGTACAATCAATGGCTTACTCATTGCTTTTTAGCATTTTGGATCTGTCTCTGACAGCAGGTTTACCCAATGTAACATGCCTTTTGATTTCTTGACTTCTGGTACCAATGGTGTTTATTGTGTCTTAAGGTAAAAGGATATTGTTACAACTTCAATCTTCTCATTCTATCACTATATTGACACAGTTCTGAGGATTTTTCTTTATGTGGTGGTCAAATAGATAGCAAACAAAGATTATTAGTGGATATTAGAAGCAGGTAAGAGGGGGAAATGAGGAAGTATTGCTTGTGAAGTAATGAGTTTCTGATGAAGGTTCTGAAGTATTGGCTATATATATATATATAAAGTATATAGCTATACAATATGAGTAACATAATGTCACTAAGCTGTATACATAAAAATTATGATAAAGGCAAATGTTTTGTGATATATATATTTATTTTCAGCAAAATAAAAAGAAAGTTTAAAAAGTAGGAAACAGAATAATTACATTTCTTTTCCATATGCTTATATGTCCACAATGCTGTATGTCTTTAAGTTAGAATGAATCCAGAGCTGACCCTTCAGTGGGTATTCAGAAGCAGTAATCACATGGGGGCAGATTGTCCATCCTTTTCATTGGAGGAGCAGGTGAATTCAAACCACATGCCTTTAGAATTGAAGTACAGATTCTTACCACTGAACCGCCACCAGAGCGCCTTAAATAAACACAACAGAACTACTTAGTAACTCTAAATATTCTAATCAGAGCAACTGCATGCAGTAAATACTTGTGAACAACCAGTCTACAGAACTGATTTTTAATCACAAAAAGGCATATTGAATATGTTGTTTTCAGATTCCTTGTTTTATTTTGTGCCATATTTTCTTTTCTGTTGACTTAATCAATGGGCATCAAGTCAATCCTAACTCATGAATGACAGAGAGCAACAGCATCATGGAATTTCCAAGGATGCATAAGTTTATAGAAGCAAATTGCATATTTTCTTTACAATGATTTTTGTTCTTAGATGACTACAAATTAATTCCAGCTTATAGCAAATAGTTT
>NW_006407979.1:0-1050 GCF_000299155.1 Elephantulus edwardii
CCCTCTATGAGGTGGATTGATTCAGTGACTGGGCTAATTGGGATGGGAGTGTCAGAGACAGTGCGATTGGCACAGGACAGAGTGGAGTTTAGGGCAGGTGACTCGACGGCACATAACAACAACAACAACAACGGGTGACCCTAGAAGACATTACGCTGAGTGAAATATCTCAGTTACAAAGGGACAAATACTGAATAGTGCCACTGTTGTAAAACATGACTGACAACGGGGTTGGGGGAGACTGAGAAAGATGGGATAAATAATGTATACTGCATTGAAACAGATGAGATAGAAAACTGTTTAAAAGGGATATGTTATTAGGTATTATTGTCATTACAGGAGTCCAGAAAGAAGGCTGCATAACGGAGTGGACCTGGGGGCAGGGGGGATTGTAAAACAATGGGGAAACTTTTCTTTTGCCTTTCAGAGAGAAGAATCCAAAGTCTCTGTAAATTTTCATTAAAATTAATTAAAACAGAAAATAAAAATGATATCCTGATTGTAGTCTCTTCCAAGATAGATTTGCTTTGTTCTCATTTGTTTTGTTCATGTATTTTCGATATTGTTCACCAACACCGCAATTCAATAATAGCAATTCTTATACAGAAAAGTTCAAGACAAATTGTTGATGGATTTCTTTTAATGCTTTCTCTCTTGAAATGATTATATAGTTTACTTCTGTCATCTACTGAAACTTTAACATAACTAAAACTAAAATTTAAAACTAAATTTTAATACATTTTTCTGACATCCTAGTAATATAATAAATTATGTTGGTTTAAAAATTTTTTTAAATTTTGTTTTAAAAAACTTTTTTCATTGTGGTTTTAACAAAAATTTACAGAAAGGTTGGTCTTTCATTCATTCATTACTGTCTATTTTCCTCATTTCCCCTTTTCTTCCCCCTCCCCCAGTCCACTTTACAATGCACCTCTTGTTCCAGATTGTTGAGATATATATATATATATATATCAATACATTCCTTTCAGACCGTCATTCTCCTCAACTGCTCCAGTGCTGTGTTCGTTATCTGTATACTTTTTTCCTGTT
>NW_006407980.1:0-1022 GCF_000299155.1 Elephantulus edwardii
AGGCATCTCTAGATAACTTATACTACCTAATACAACATTGTTGTTGTTGTTGTTGTGTACCATTGAGTCAGTACCAACCCATAGCTGGCCCACCCTCCAGCGGGTTTTCAGAGACAATTAAGTACACAGGGGGAGATTGCCCACCATCCTTCTCCCACAGAGCAGCTCTTGACCTTGAACCATGTGCCTTCAGGATTGGAGAGCATCTTCTTACCACTAGGCTACCAGAGCTCAATGCTACGTAAATAATACTTTGTTTCTTCTTAATCTTTGAGAGATTGCTTTTAACATTTTTTTTGCTTCCCCTCACCCCCACACACACCTGTATGTTTTTGTTCATGGTTGGTTGAATCCTCCAATTCAGAGCCTTAGATGCAGAATCCCATTGTATTTCTACTACTGGACATTTATAGAATTGAGTTGGTGAACTAATTATGGAACATACTCCTAAAAAAGGATAAAAATAAAATAAATGTAAAAAATTACAAAGAGAAAGTAAAGAATGTAGCATTTCTAGCTCCTGTAATCATGCTATAAAATATAACTAGATTGTAAGATTTTTCTGTGATTTCAGAGTTTCTGACTAACATCGCTAAGACAAAGAAAGATAGATTTGGTTCTACTGAAAGGAAAATTTTTGAACAATGTCCCCACACTCAGTGTCGTAAGAACCTGTATTTTTGATCTTGTGTAACCATTTATGTTCCAGGAACTAGCCAACCACAAAGTGAACAAACATTTACTGGAAAACCCTGTATCTTAACTGGCATCAACAGCAGGTGGCTGACCTGGGACTGAACTTCTGCTTTTCTGAAGAGCCAATGAGCAGTTTACACGCCAAAGAACCCCTAGACCCTCTATAAAAACCCCTTGCTTTCTCAGCTCAGGGTCAACTCCCCTGTCTCCTGCGTGAGATACGGGTCGACCCAGAGCTCCACCAATAAAAGCCTCGTGTGTTTGCAGCAAGTGTTTCTGGTGTGAGTTGCTCAGGGCCGCGCTAGACAGCAGGATCAAGTAAAATC
>NW_006407981.1:0-1107 GCF_000299155.1 Elephantulus edwardii
AGGACAGAGCGGAGTTTAGGGCTGTTGTACATAGAGTCGCTATGAGTCTTAGGTGACTCAACGGCACATAACAACAACAACAAACATACTGATTTAGTTGCAACGTTTATATACATTGATTTTCACACTGGCTCTTTCCCATTTACTTTACCAACCCCTCCTTCCCCACATCGCATTGTGCAAACCTAGTATTATGCCCCTCTCCCAACCTCACTCATGTACGCCCCCCCTTTAGATCCTCATACATATTTTACTAATTGTCTGTTTCTATAATAATGGTCTTATACAGTATTTGTCCTTATGAGACTGAGTTAAATCACTTAGCATAATCTTCTCCAGTCCCTCCCATATCAAGTAGTGATTTACAAAATCATTGCTCCTGAGTGCTGTATAGTATTCCATTGTGTGTATGTATCATAATATTTCAATCCATTCAATTGTGATTGGACATTTGGGCTGTTTCCATATTCTTTTTATGGTGAATAACACTGCTATGAACATTGGTATAGAAATATCCATTTGTGCCTCACGTTTAATTTTCTCAGGGTATATTCCAAGCATTGAAATAGCTGAGACATATGGAATTTCTATGTTCAGCTTTCTGAGGAAACATCAAACTGCCTTCCAGAGCGGTTGTACCATTTTTCAGTACAACCAACAGTTTATGAGTTCTTATCTCTCCACATCCTCTCCAACATTTATCACTTCCTGTCCTATTAAACTTTGTCAGTGCTACTGTAGTGAGATGGTAACTCATTGTGGTTTTAATCTGAAACTTTCTTACTGCCAATGATTTTGAACATTTCTTTATGTGTCTATTGGCCTTTTTAATATCTTCCTCTGTGAAAAGTCTTTTCATTTATTTTCCCATTTTGTAATTGTGTTATCAGTCTTTTTTTTTTTGGAGGCCCTGCCAGATTCTGTAAACTTTTTATATGAGACCTTTGTCTGAAATGGTATTGCCAAATGTTTATTCCCAGTCAGTAGGTTTTCCCTTCACTCTGTTGGAAAAAAGTTTTTGATGCGCACAGGTATTTAATCTTTAGAAGGTCCTATTCATCAATTTTTTTTTCTATAATTATATTTTATTAATTTTCATAAACATTT
>NW_006407982.1:0-1045 GCF_000299155.1 Elephantulus edwardii
CTGCATTATGCAGATAATACAACCTTGCTTGCTGAAACTGAGGAAAACTTGAAGCATTTGCTACAGAAGGCCAAGACCTGTAGTCTTCAGTATGGATTGAAACACAACATCAAAAAGATAAAAATTCTCACCACTGGGCCAAGTAGCAGCACAATAATGGATGAAGAAAAAATTGAGGTTGTTGACAATGACAGCTTGCTTGATCCCTAGGCAACACTCATTGCACCGACTGTCAGGAAATCAAAAGACAAATTGCACTGGGAAAAATCTGCTGTCAGGGACCTCTCCAGAATACTGAAAAACAATGAAATCAGCCTAGAGAATAAAATGTGCCTGATGCAGGCCAGGTTTACTGAGGATGACAGAAGAAGAATCAATGCCTTTGAGTTATGGTGTTGGAAAAGTGTCTTTAACACAGCACCAACCACCAAGAAAACAAATTAGTCTGACTTGGAAAGGGTGAAATCCTTGGAGGTTAGAATTTTGAAGCTTCGTCTTACGTACTCAGGGCACATGGCCAGGGGGGCAGAGGGCACTGTTACTTGGAGAAGGATCATGCTCGGAAGGGTGGAGGTACAGCACAGGAGAGGGATACCCCAGGTTAGATGGATTGGTACAGTAACTGGGGCAATGAGGGAAGTTGTATCAGAGTTAGTCTTAGGACTGGGCAGGCATCAGAGCTGTCGTACATAGGATTGCTATGAGTCACCAGAAATTTGATAGCACACAACAACAACAACAACATTTTGGTATTTAGATAAAAAATATTATAAGGAAAACTAAAGAAAGACAATATAAAAAGGATTAATTGAGGATGAGAAGATAAAAATGACAACTGATTTGGGACATGTTTAGTATATGGTGCCTACTATATATCCAGGTCTCATTGTGAGGATATGACTTTTAAGTTGTTAAGGTTATGTGGGGATAATTATGAGTATGGTGACAGGTCTAGTGGGTAGAGTGAAGTTTAGTGGAAGCCTAGATGAACTGAAAATATCATTCAAGCAAAAGTAACCAAATAATTTTAAGTGGAGGCATGAAT
>NW_006407983.1:0-1053 GCF_000299155.1 Elephantulus edwardii
TTGAGCCTCAATCCATATTGTAGGCTGCAGTCCTTGACACTCTGCAGCAAGCGCTTCAGGTCCTCTTCAGTTTCAGCAAGTAGGGTTGTGTCATCTTCCTTTATTTGCAGAGAATACACAGAAATTTGGAACAAATTGTTTGCTTGAGTAATGTTGTTGTTGCTATGTGCCATCAAGTCGTTTGTGACTCATAGCGACCCTATGTACAACAGCTATAAACCCTGCTCTATTCTGTGCCAATCACACTGCCTCTGACATGCCCATCCCGATTACCCCAGTCACTGAATCAATCCACCTCATAGAAGGTCTTCCCCTCTTGCACCATCCTTCCACCCTCCCAAGCATGATGTCCCTCTTCAAGGACCTATCCTTCCTTGCAATATGCCCAAAGTATGTCAGACGAAGCCCTAGAATCCTTGTTTCCAAGGAGTAGCCTGGTTTAACCCTCTCCAGGATGAATCTGTTTGTTTAGCAGTCCAGGGTACCTTCAATACTCTTCGCTAGCACCACAGCTCAAAGGCATCAATTCTCGTTCTATCTTCCTTAGTCATTTTCTAACTCTCTGATGCATAACAAATGATTGCAAAGATCATGGCCTTTATCAGGTGCACCTTAGTCTCCAGAGAGACACTGTTGTTCTTGAGTACTTTAGAGAGGTCCCTAACAGCAGACTTTCCCATCACAATAAGTTTTTTTTTTTTTTATTTTCTGGCTGCTGGTGCCAAGAGTGTTGACCGTGGAGCCGAGCAAACTGAAGCTGTGAACGATCTCAATCTCTTCGCCATCCATCCTGATGCTACCAATTGGTCCAGTGGTGAAAATCTTTGTCTTCTTGACATTGAGCCTCAGTCCATACTGATGGCTGCAGCCCTTGACCTTCTGCGGCAAGTGCATGAGGTCCTCCTCAGGTTCGGCAAGCAGGGTTGTGTCATCTGCATAACGCAGATTGTTAATAGATATTCCATCAGTCCTTACGCCACGCTTCTCCTCATAGAGCCCAGCCTCTCGGATAATCTGCTCTGTATACAGGTTCAAAAAGTATGGAGATAGGAC
>NW_006407984.1:0-1077 GCF_000299155.1 Elephantulus edwardii
TGCACCAGATGCTCTGCTGAAGAAGGAGGAACAATCGCCTCCTGTACCAGTCAGATCCGATTTGACGGTATACACGTAAAAAAAAAAAAAAAAAAAAAAAGAAACCCCAGAGCTTCGCACACAGCCTGAGTTCACCTTTTGCCGCCGCCCCCCCCACCTTGGTAGGAAGGAGGTGCTAGATGGGGGAGGCAGGAGTGCAAGCGATGCTGATTAAACATGGAAAGGGAAGGGACAAGGCACAGGCATGGGGTTGGGGAAGAACTGAATGTATTGGTTATCTCTGTAAGGGGACGTGTCTTTCATCTGCTCCTTTCACTAAAATGCTTGTCTGTCAGATATCATTCTAAAGCATCCAAATTAAGTCAGACTAGGAAAAAAGATTGTCCATCCACTTCCGAAATATAACAGGACTTTAAAAACCATACATGCAATATGTGCTGTATTGTATAGCAGCAGTTTCTAAGAATAAACATCATTATTGTTTGGTAATCTATTGTGTGGCTATACCACCATTTCATTTTCTATTCTACTGTTGATGAACATTCGAGCTATTCCCTCTTGAAGCCATTATGAATAATGGTGTTATAAACAAGCATTCTGGTGCGTAGTTTATGATGAACATGAGCACTCATTTTGAATGGGTGTTTTCCCAGAAGTGAAATCACTGGTGCTTGGGTGTTTTTATTTAGCTTTAATAGACGTCATCAAGAAGTTGCTCCAAGCGGTTTTACCAATTTATAGGCCTACCAGTGGTTTATGAGTCTCTTTTTGCTCTACTGACTTACAAGTACGTAGTACTAACATTTTCCTTGCTCTGAGATGATCTGGTTGACGTGTGATGGTTTCTCACTGTGGTTTTGATAATGCTGAATTTTACCTGAACCCTATGATACAGGCAATTGTTAGGTTCAAGAAATCTCCGTATCTTCCAGTTCAGGCTTACTGAAAATAATTCCCTTTCTAGTAGGACGTACAGCTGTTAGGGACCTCTCTAAAGTACTCAAGAGCAACGGTGTCTCTCTGGAGACTAAGGTCCACCTGATACAGGCCATGGTTTTTGCAATCACTTGTTATGCA
>NW_006407985.1:0-1073 GCF_000299155.1 Elephantulus edwardii
AACAACTGAAACCATAAAAAATACTAGTAGTTGGTTCTTTGAAAAGGTCAATAAAAATTGACAAATAACTAGCAAACTAACAAAGGAAAAGACAAATAATCAAACAAAAGATGAAATAGGCAATGTCACAACAGAAGCAACTAAAACAAAAAGGCTAACAAGAGAAAATTTGAAAAACTATACTCAAACAAATATGAAAACCTAGAGAAAATGGACAAATACTTAGAAAATAACAACCTACCTAAACTGACAGAAACCAAAATTGAATAGATGAACAGACTCATTACAAAAGAAGAAATTGAAAACACAATAAAGCAATATTCTGCTGAAGATCACCCAAAAATGACTAGAACAGAGAGTACCAGAGGAATGTCTTATCTGTGTTTCATTGACAACACAAAGGCATTTGATTGTGTGGATCACAACAAACTGTGGATGACTTTGAAAGGAATGGGAATCCCAGAATACTTGATTGTTCTTATGCGAAACTTACAAGGGACCAGGAAGCACTGGTCAGAACAGAGCAAGGAAACACTGCATGCTTCAAAATTGAGAAGGGTGTGTGTCAAGATATGTCATTTCTCCATATATTTTCAATCTATATGCAAAACAGATTATCTGGAAGGCTGGGCTCTATGAGGAAAAGTGAGGCATCAGGATTGAAGGTAGATTTATCAACAATCTGCGTTATGCTGATGACACAACCCTGCTAGCTGAAACTGAGGAGAACCTGTAGCACTTGCTGCAGAAGGTCAAGAATTGCAGGCTTCAATATGGATTAAAGCTCAACATTAAGAGAACAAAGATTCTCATGACTGGCTGGTTGACAGCATCATGATAGATGGTGAAGAGATTGAGATTGAGATTGTTGACAGTTTCAGTTTGATTGGCTCTAAATTGTACTGGGCAAAGTCTGCTGTCAGAGACCTCCCCAAGGTATTAAGGAGCAATGATGTCAGTCTGGAGACTAAGGTGTGCCTGATACAGGCCATGGTCTTTGCCATTACTTGTTATGCATCAGAGAGGTGGACAATGACTAGGGATAATAGAAGGAGAGATGATGCCTTTGAGCT
>NW_006407986.1:0-1106 GCF_000299155.1 Elephantulus edwardii
AGAGATACCATTTGACCCAGCAATTCCACTACCGGGAATATACCCCAAAGAGACCATAACTGACATCCAAGCAGATATATGCACACCCATGTTTATTATGACTTTGTTCACAATAGCAAGGAGTTGGAAACAACCCAGGTGCCAATCAACAAATGAATGGATACAGCAACTGTGGTATATTCCTACAAAGGAATACTACACTGCATTGAAAAACAAGGAACTCATGCAATATTATTCAAAATGGGTGACCCTGGAGGACAGTATGCGGAGTGAAATATCTCAGTCACAAAAGGACAAATACTGCATGGTGCCACGCTGTAAAATGGGACAGATATCAGGGTTGGGGTAAGAATGAAAAAACTGAATAAAGTGCGTATACTGCATTGAATCAGATTAGGGAAAGAATAATTTAAAAGCGATGTATGATAAGGTATTATGGTTATCACAAGAGTCCACAATTAAGGTTGCATAGTGGAGTGTACTTGGGGTGGTTGGAGTTATGTGTGGGGATTTTATATCAAAGAAAGAATTTTTCTTTTACTTTTCAAAGAGAGAAGCAAACTGGGGCGGGGAGGCAGGGGGGAGGCCTGGGCAGGGAGAAAAGTACAACAATGAATGAATGGAAATCCAAAATCTCTGTAAATGTTCATTAAAATTATTAAAATAAAATCTAAAAAGAAAACCTGCCACAACACCCACACAAACAGCACCATGCTCTCTCTGGCAACCGGGCCATAGCAACCCTGTGAGGAGCAAAACTGGGAGAAGAACATGGCTGCCGTCTCTCACCTCTTTGCCTTCTAGGTTCGAAACCCGCTGCTGCCATAAACCCTAAGCCAAGCCTGGCTTGCCTGGCTCCTGGAGGTAGAGTACTCCTTCACGTTTGAAAACTGCCACAACACCCGTGCAAACAGCACTATGCTCTCTCTGGCAACCAGGCTATAGAAACCCTGGGGGGATCAAAACCTGGGAGAACATGGCCGCTCTCTTCCCTCTTCACATTCCGGGTTTGAAGCACTCTGCTTCTTAAACCCTAGGCCAAAGCTGGCTTGCCTGGCACCTGGAGGCAGAGTAGTCTTTTGCATTCAAAAACTGCCACAACACCC
>NW_006407987.1:0-1106 GCF_000299155.1 Elephantulus edwardii
AAGTAAATCTGCCTTGGAGGAACTGTAACCAGGATGCTCCTTAGAAAGAAGGATGCTGAAGGTTCATTTCACATACTTTAGGCATGGCATCCAGATGGTCAGTCTCCTTGGGAAAAGATATAATGCTGGAAAACTTAAGCATCAGCGAAAGATAGGAAGACTTCTAACAAGAATGACAGTGTGATTATAACATTGAGCTTGAGTATGATGGTGATCATTAGAATGGATTAAATAGGAAAGAGCAAAGTACTGACTGACTCAAAGAAATCCGAAACCAAAAATATTACTTTGTAACAATTTCAAGAAACATATGATCAGGGGGCAATGATGAGGAAGGTTGAGGTTCAGGCTGCTCTGAAGGTTGTGGTAAAAATAAAGCACCAAGAATTGATGGAATACCAATTGACATATTTCCAAAAACAGATGCTGCCCTGGACATGCCCACTAGGTTTGCTAAGAAATCTGGAGGACAATAACCTGGCCAGCTGACTAGAAGAGATCCAGGTTTATTCCCATTCCATAAAAAGGTAACCCAACAGAGTGTGGAAATTATTAAACAGTAACACATACAGGCAAACTCCTACTGAAGATTATTTTTAAATGGCTGGAACACTACATCAACGAAGAACTAACAGAAATACAAGCTGGGTTTAGCAGAGGTCATGGCACCAGGTATCACCAGTGTCAGATGGATCTTGGCAGAAAGCAAAAAGTACCAGAGGAAGGTCTATCTGTGTTCATTGACTAGTCAAAGGCATTTGACTGTGTGAACCATTACAAATTGCGGCTAACCTTGAGAAGAATGGGAATCCTAGGATGCTTGATAGTGCTCATGTGAAACCTATACTCTGACCAGGAAGCAGTCCTCAGAACACAAAGCAAGGAAACACTGCACAGTTCTAAATCAGGAAAAATGTACTCCAGGGAAGCATTTTATTTCCAAAGCTTTTAAATTTATATGCAAAACAGGTCATTCAGGAGACTGGGCTTTATGAGGAGAAATGTGGTATCAGGATTAGAAGAAGAAGCATCAACAAACTGCATTATGCAGATAATACAACCTTGCTTGCTGAAACTGAGGAAAACTTGAAGCATTTGCTACAGAA
>NW_006407988.1:0-1052 GCF_000299155.1 Elephantulus edwardii
ACAGCGCAGGAGGGGAAGACCCTCTATGAGATGGATTGATTCAGTGACTGCAGTAATCGGGATGGGTGTGTCAGAGGCAGTGCGGTTGGCACAGGATTGAGCAGGGTTTAGGGCCGTTGTGCATAGGGTCGCTATGAGTCGGAAACAATTCGATGGCACATAACAACAACAACAACAACAACAATGGAAATTTTATCTACGTAATGGAAATATGACCTCTGTAACGGAAATTGTATCTATGTAACTGAAATTTTATCCATGTAATGGTAATATTATATCTATGTAATGGAAAATTTATCTACGTAAGGGAAATTTTACCTTTGTAACGGAAACTTTATCTACGTAATGGAAATTTTATCTCTGTAATGGAAATTTTATCTACGTAAAGGAAATTTTATCTCTGTTACGGAAATTTTATCTATGTAATGGAAATTTTATCTCTGTAATGGAAATTTTATCTATGTAACCGAAATTTTATCTACATAATGGAAATTTTATCTAACTGATGGAAATTTTATCTACGTAATGGAAATTTTATACACGTAATGGAAATTTGACCTCTGTAATGGAAATTTTATCTTCATAATCGAAATTTTATCTCTGTAATGGAAATTTTAGCTCTGTAATAGAAATTTTATCTATGTAACCGAAATTTTATCTACGTAATGGTTACTTTATATCTATGTAATGGAAATTTTATCTACGTAAGGGAAATTTTATCTACGTAATGGAAAATTTATCTCTGTATTGGAAATTTTATCCAAGTAATGGAAATTTTAACCACGTAACGGAAATTTGACCTCTGTAATGGAAATTTTATCTCTGTAATGGATATTTTATCTACGTAAAGGAAATTTTATCTCTGTTACGGAAATTTTATCTCTGTAATGGAAATTTCATGTCTGTATTGGAAATTTTAACTCTGTAAAGGAAATTTTTTCTACGTAATGGAAATTTTATCTACATAATGGAAATTTAATCCACGTAATGGGAATTTTGTCTATGTAATGGAAATTTGACCTCTGTAATGGAAATTTTAACTCTGTAATGGA
>NW_006407989.1:0-1045 GCF_000299155.1 Elephantulus edwardii
GACCTCCTCCAGTCACTTGGCCAGGTGTTTGTTCTCCAAATTTTTTAGCATAAGTTAGTGAGTACATTCAGGGCAGCATCTGTTTGCTGAAACATGTCAATTGGTATGCTATCAATTCCTGAGGCTTTGTTTTTTTGCCAATTCATTCAGAAAAACTTGAACCTCCTCCTTAATCTCCTCAAGCTCTTACTCATGCATTGTTTCATGAAATTCTTCTCTATCCACCAATTCTTGTTCTGTTTAAGTTCATTACTTACATTTTCAGTATCGCCACTGATGGCATTTCATTTTCCATGTTTTGTTTATTATTTCACCCCAGCCTCTTTTTCACTTCATCTGGTATCATGACCGTAAGTAGGTGAAGTGTAACATAATTTGTATAATTGTTTTCAATATAATTCATTTCTTTAAGATCATATACATTTATTCCTATAGTTTCTTTTAAATGTCTTATAGTTTCTGCTCATTCATGTCTATCTCCTTTAACCTTTTTTTTAGCAACTTTTCTCAATCTGCTATCAGTCTTAGATAGCTGCAAGGCTAAACAATTACCTCTAATTGTGAAAAAATGCTTTGAGAATAGACTTTTTCCCAGCAAATACAATTTGGTTAAGATTAAATAAAATAAGCCATTGGGGGACCGAGGGGAGGGGGGATGCGCGTTCACGCGCACACGTGCACATAAGAAAAAACTAGTGCTTCTTCAAACAGTGTCAATTTTCTGAGCATTGAGTTTTTGGGATGCTCCAACCTGTCTGCTTTCTCTAGAGACTGCAATATTGATTTTCAAGTCTCCTGCATACTTACTATAGAAACAGTGTGGCTAAATCTGCTGTTCATAGAGTCACTACAGATTGTACTCAGCTCGATGGCAACAAACAACAGTATGGAGAAAACTGCTATCTGACCTCTACCAACTCCATAGAGAGGAAGAGTCTCCATCAAATAACATCAGCAGCACAAAGCTGATTCTGATGAAGTCATCATGTATCTCCACAGTATCACACCTGTTGTTATGTGCCGTCAAGTCGCTTGTGATTTATAG
>NW_006407990.1:0-1106 GCF_000299155.1 Elephantulus edwardii
ATCTCATCTCTCCAATGCCTAATATGTCAATATTTATGCGTTCCATTTCTTTCTTAACAATTTCTACTTTTCCTACATTCATGGCTCTCACATTCCATGTTCCAATCACTAGGGGTCTGCTTACAACTGTTCCTCCTCCTTTGTATTCCCATACTTGATAGTTTTATGTTGCCCTTTCTGTTAGTCTGCGTGTGTTCTCTTGTGCATAGGGTTTTCAGAGTCCTGCTATTTCAGAAGTGGGTGGCCAATACTTCTTCCTAGTCTGTCTCAATCTGAATGTTCAGATTTAGAGGAGTATCTGACAGACAAGCAATTTGTGGAGCAGTGAAAGATAAATCCTTATTGTGGAGTTAAGCATTAGTTACAGTGTTGACCCCACCCTTTGCCCAGTGCCTTGACCCACTTACTTCCCAGCTCCACTCTCCACCAGGAAAACCCTTCACATCTGCCAAGTCTCTTCAGAAAATATCTTCCATTGTCCAACCCATGATCTGACAGCTTGTATCTTAAGCTATCTTGGCTTCTGTGATTCCAAGCCCGTCCACTGCTGACATTTTTTTCCATTTGACCAGTGTCTCTTAAGTTTAGTTGTACTGTCACCAAGGGAAGGTGAAGTGTCCTGTAGAACTCCTGTGTACATTATGTTTTCCTTTCTGGCCCTAGGGCCGCAGGTTTTTCTGTGTACCTTTGAAAGATGCCTCTTCGTTATTATCTGAGGTGACTTTCCCCTTTCCGCCGCTTCCAGGCTTCCCTTCCACCCAGGAGCATGTTCTCCCTGTCCCTAAGGAAAAATATTATAACAAAATGGACAAAGATCTGGGATCTGAGACTAAAAAAGGGGGAGAATTTGCTTGATATTTCTCAAGCTGAAAGAAAAAAAAACACCTAAAAACAGCAGCAATAGGTTTTATAGAATTAGTAATAATCTAAAGAAAGAAAGTTCATTATTGGAGATCATAACACTGAGTGTTCAGTCATAGTAAAGGAAAATTATGTACAGAAGAAACTTGTGGTTGTTAGTTGTAATCTAATCGTCTCTGATTCACGGTGCTTTTGTTAATACTAACTGAAACACACTGAAATTGAACATTATCTTTACATTTGTT
>NW_006407991.1:0-1105 GCF_000299155.1 Elephantulus edwardii
GGTTTGAAGCCTGTCGTGTATCATATTCTTCCTTCCAAGCGAAGTTCTTCTGAGTGCAGAAACTCTGCCAGTAAGCGTAGAAAGGATGGACTACCTAGTAACAAGAAAGAGACAAAAATAAACATTTCAATCTGCCAGTAAGCACAGTGAGGATGGACTAGCTAGTAACAAGAAAGAGACAAAAATAAACTTTTTAATCTTTTTTTAAAAAAATAAAAACTGCAAATATCAGCAATGCAAAACATCTGTTGTTATGTGCTGTCGAGTTGGAAATGACATATAAATGACCCTCCAGTGACATTTTAGAGGCTATAAATCACAGGGAAGATTTCCCATTTTTCTCTTGTGCAGCAGCTGGTGGATTCAAACTACTTGCCTTTGAGTTGGCAGTACAAATTCTTATCACTACACCATGCTAATCATCTTCTTGCTTTCCTGAATCTTTTTTCCAAAATACCACTGTTTATGAATAAAGAAGACAGTACTTTTAAAGCTTTACAGACTAAATCACCCTTCAGAAAGGATTCATGAGGAAAGGAAGAGAGCCTTATTGACCACAGAATGCAATCGAGACCAACAAATTGGAAAAAGTAAAGAGAGGAAGCCTGGGAAGAGCTAAGTGCACCTTCGGGAAAGAAGACAGACTGTCCAAGGGTACAACTGAGAACCAGAGCCACACTTTTTTTAAATCAGAGAAATGTTAAAGACTCTAATGTGTGTTGATCATAAAAAGATAATGAATTTTGGCCCAAGGCCATACTGCTGGTAAATGGCAAAGTTAGGACGAGGCTCACTAGACTCCAAACCCAAATTTAAAGCTCTTTCTACTTCATCAAGCTACCAGGCAAGCCTCTGTGGGCTTTAGAGTAAAGAGTGAGTGTGGCTATCTCTTCTGCTCTCCGTGGAAACCACAGCGGGGCTTATTTTAAATTAGAGAAATGTGGGAAAGACCATGATGTGTACTGATAGTTAAAGAGACAATGAATTTTCTGTTCTTTACACTTTTCTCTTACCGTATCATAATCACTCTGAGAGTCTCCAAAAGTAGGAAATTCCTCAACTTCATCTTCTAACACAGATTCGAGCTCTTCCTTTGCAATCATGT
>NW_006407992.1:0-1046 GCF_000299155.1 Elephantulus edwardii
GGGGGCGGGGCTGGGGGGATTAATCATGGACTTGTACAATATGATGGGTGGGGGGCTGAGGGAAATTGGAAAATCTGTTCTGGAAAACAATGTATTTGGATTTTGTAGATAAACTAGTATATTAAAAAAATAAAAAAACGAGATACTTCACTTTCTGACTTAGAAGTGTTTCATGTTAAACATATAACATTACTGCCAGCAGTAGGTAGAAACTTTTCTGGATCCTCCTACTTTCTGTGTAGATTTTAAGGACAAAAAGAAAATGAACATTTGCAAAACAGTGCAACACTGTGTGTTTACATGGAGGACGGGAAGGAAATGCAGGAGACAGAGAGACAGATAGAAAGAGAGGGATAGAGAGGAGAGAGAGAGAGAGGTACCTAAGTTTCCAAATTTTACACCTTCCTTTCAGAAAGTAAAGAAGACTTGAAACACTTATGGAAGAAGATCAAAGACTATAACCCCCAATGTAGACTCCATGTCAACACTAAGAGAACAAAAGTCCTTTCAATGGACCAATATATAAAATCATGTTATATGGATAAAATACTTAAACAGTCAAGGATTTAATTTCATTTTGAACCACACCAACATTCATTATAGCAACAGCTAAGAAGTAAAAAAAAAATGTTACATGAATCAGAGTTGGACAATGACTAAAGATGCAGAAGAGAACCGATGCCTTCGAGTTGTGGTGCTGGAGAAGAGTCTTGAACATACCATGGACCACCAAGAAAAAAATAACGACTATTAGTTCCTGCCCGAGTACACAAAGTATGTGAGACAGAGCTTCAAAATCCTAGCCTCCAAGGAGAAACTCCAAGGAGGTTTCATCCTCTCCAAGGCAGACCAACTGGCTCAGGACAGGACAGGATTTAAAGTTGTACACAGGGTCACTATGAGTCACAGGCAACTTAATGGCACATAAGAACAACAATAGTACAGTGTCCGAAAGTAATAAGACCAAAGAATATTTGAGGCCTTCAAATTGTGGTGTGAGTGAGGAATATTGAATATAGCACAGACTGCTAGCAAAACCAACGAAT
>NW_006407993.1:0-1105 GCF_000299155.1 Elephantulus edwardii
TGGATTGATTCAGTGACTGGGATAATTGGGATGGGAGTGTCGGAGACAGTGCGATTGGCACAGGACAGAGCGGAGTTTAGGGCTGTTGTTCACAGAGTCGCTATGAGTCGCAGGTGACTCGATGGCACATAACAACAACAACAACCACAATTTCTTGGCTTTTTTTCTGGATTTCAGGATCATCTTTTTTGGGCACAAAAAATCTTTTCTTCACGGCTCCTTTCTTCAGACAGAAAGAGACCAATAGTTGCATTGGGTTTACATTGTCATTCCCTGAACTTTAAAGACCTCGTGGACAGTAGTAGACTGCAGAATATTTTCTTTGTAGACTATGTTGTGCCAGTTTTCCTCAGTGTCTCCAGATCTACAGTATTGAGTCTCCAGACCCAGTAACTTATTACCTCAAGGTATTTTCTTACGGGAAAGAAGTTTTCATGTCTCTTCTCCCTGTGTACTGCTATGTTTATTGACATATTTGCTGCATATGTAAGTACATACATATAAAATTTCTCTATCAAAACTCTATGTATTTATTTGTGTATACAATCCCATTCTCCTCCTACTTATCTTTAATATGCAATTACAGCAATAGCAGTAATCTATGAGTAGATACAAAGACATATAAGCTGAAGAGGCAAGAGTGGAAAAATGTGTTTTAAAGGTATTATTAAAGACGGGTGAAACCAATCACAGATTATCTACCCACAATTTATGAAGTGACATAAGAATATGTCATATAATTAGAAATACTTTCTGTCTCTCCATTTTCTATTTTGGTTGTTGTTAGGTGCTATTGAGTAACTTGAAGCTCACAGTGTCTGTATGCCCAACAGCCCTGAACTCTGCCCTCTCCTGAACCAGTCTTACTATCTCTGACACACCTATCCGCATTACCCAGTTACTGTGTCAACCTATGTCATCCAGGGTCATCTTCTCCTATGCTGATCTTCCACCCTTCTAAGCATGATATCTTTCTCCAAGGACTAGTCCCTCCAAAGTATTTGAACCGTCAGTGAGACCTGGGCATTGGGTAAGTTCAATTCCCTATGACATCAACAAAGCCCCCTGAACCACTCATAGACAGCAAATAATTTTCAATTATTTC
>NW_006407994.1:0-1105 GCF_000299155.1 Elephantulus edwardii
AACAACAACAACAACATTGCCTGTTGAAGATTGAATGTGTGCCTCCATTGTCTTCCTGAAATTTCTGCATCAGTAAATATTTGTATGCCTCCATTGTCTTCCTGAGATTTCTACATCGGTAAATATTTAGACTCCTCTAAGAATATGGATGGTACAGAAAAAAATATTTACTTTTAAAAATGCCTATTATGTGGTTGGTTTTCTGCAGGCAAATAGAATCTTAATGAGTCTTAACTATATGAATTGAGAAGGACCCAGGCAGAAAACTAGAGGTGGGGTAAAAAAATAAAAGTGAACCCTGGTTAATGGAGCAATTATATCTGTGGAATTAGGTTCATTCCACAGACGATTAAGAATAAGTCTCAGAAAGAATCTTACAAACACCAAGATCCAAAGATATTAAGTAGCCCTTTCAAAATTAAATTTGTTGACTTAATAACTCAAGGTAGAATTATTAATATATCTGGTTTGGCAGGCTATCTTTCATTTATGTTCTGTTAAATGCTTAATACAATGCACATGAATGTGGAGACATTCCATATGAATCACTGAGAGAAAACGTTAGAAAGTAGTGATGTTTACTCATTTGCAAAATGTTATAAAATATTTAGAGAGACAGCCAAAAGAAGTATCTTAGTGGACTGATGTTTGCAGTACAACGTGTATTTAGGGAGGAAAGAAATTCTTTTTCTCCATGCATAGTTTGGTAATAAATGTTTGCCTTTCTCAATAGTTGCTCTTTAATTTTTCTTAAATACTAATTTTACTTCTCATTAGAAAATGTTGTTATTCATATTTAAATAGTGTTAACATGTTTAAAATATTTTTAATATTTTTGGCAGAGTTGCTTTTTTTTTGTTAGGTTATAGAGTTTTAAACTAAAAAGGAACTAATTTGCCTTTTCTCTATCAGGTAGCAAACAAATCAATCAAGTAAATAAAAAAATATACTCTCTACTTTGTACCTGTGAGGTGGAACTGTCACTTTCTTTAAAAG
Organism: Elephantulus edwardii; assembly: GCF_000299155.1. NCBI lineage: Eukaryota > Metazoa > Chordata > Mammalia > Macroscelidea > Macroscelididae > Elephantulus > Elephantulus edwardii. The sequence goes on from NW_006407994.1 coordinate 997, forward strand.
CATGTATTTTGCACAGCATCTAATGTCATTCATTTAGGTAGTGAATAATATTTTTGAGATCTTCTGTATGAAGTATTGTGCTTATCTTTTAAATGCTAATATTTATTAT
>NW_006407995.1:0-1103 GCF_000299155.1 Elephantulus edwardii
TTTAAAACTAGTAACAAAGATGGGGTATTCCTTCCTGCAGTAACTGTTTAAATAGCTTGTGCTATATCCGAGAAAGCAAATAGATTACCATAAAACAGTCATAGCCAAGGACTAGGGCTTAGAACAGAGAATACAGTCTTTACCTCTATGCTCACCAACCACTCATGAAAAATAATGCACCTCATTAGTTATCTTGTTAGATGGATTTTTTTTTATCTAAGAGGACTTAGGAAAATTATCAAGGGGATCACTAGTGATAACAATTTTTTAACACATAAGCTTCCAGTGTGAGACAGAAGCTGACTACAGGAGGCCTTCTGTGAGTCCAGTATCTAGCCACAGGGTACAGCAGGATGACATGAAGTTGCCAGGGGAATGTGTTTGAACAAGTTTGTCCTCTATCATTACTTTTAATAAATATTCCTAGCCTGAGGAATAAGGCAAAAAAATGAAATAAAACGGAACCAAACTGGCTAAAACCCGTTTTTAAAAGCTCCAATTGCAAATGGCGTGATCATACAGAAAAATCACTAGATGTGATTGCTGGATTCCAGAGTGGCAGGGTATAAGGCCGATGTACAGAAAAATCACTTAGATTCCTCTACAGTAGCAGAATTCTGGAAAGGAAACGAAGAAAATCACGTTTGTAGCTACCCAAAAGATGAAATAGTTAGGGATAAACCTAACCAGAGATGCAAAGAAAGTTACAAAAGACAAACCTACATAAATGCGAAAGTATACCATGCTCATGGATTGAGAGATTGAAATGATAGGCTCTTGACAGGGACTGCATTTCCTCCGTAGGTGCTTTTGGTAGTATTGCCATTTTCAACGAGATGGAAAAAGTAACCACCAACTTTATATATAAAGGAAAAGAGACAGGCTTATCCAAAGTAGGAGTTAACTGTCCTAATCTCAAAACCTACAAGACCCCCTATACCTTACACTATATACAAAAACTAACGTAAGATGAATCAAGGACTTAGGAGTAAAACCTAAAAAAATATAAAGAAACTTGGGGCAAACTTAGTGCATTTTCAGTTATAAGAGCCCTAATGGCATAAATGACAAAGGATAAACTAGATGATTGGACCCCTGAATCA
>NW_006407996.1:0-1053 GCF_000299155.1 Elephantulus edwardii
TAGTTGTTTTGATTTACATGTCTCTTAGAGCTAAGGATTTTGAACATTTCTTCATGTGCTTGTTGGCCATCTGAATGTCTTCTTTGGTGAAGTGTCTGCTCATATCCTGTGCCCATTTTTCTATTGGATTATTTACCTTTATCTTGTTGTGGTGCTCAAGTATTTTATAAATTCTAGACATAAGTTCCTTACCTGACATGTAATTACCAAATACTTTTTCCCAGTCTGTGGCTTCCCAGTTTCAATACATTTTTATAAGAAGAGCTGCCGACAACTAAAATAGCAGATACCTTCCCCTGTAACTCTTTGGCATGGAAAGTCAGAGACAAAATCAGTAGGAGAAGGGATAAAATGGAAGCTCCAAGTTGACAGAAACAACAACTATTGCTTGATTATTTAATATGGATTGCTTAAAATGGAATGAGCTGCTCTTGAATGTAATCTTCATTCCCACTGCTTACATGCCAGTTTGCCCTACTGGGATGTCTGAGCAGCCCAACTCCCTCTGGACCAAGCCACCAGAGCCCCATTACCCATGGAAGTAGGTGTCAAGAAATAAAAAGACATAGACATTGGGCATATCTTCTGCCAAGAAGCTCTTTTTAGTACTAAAGAGAAAATATATCCATTTAAAGACTTATTTCTGCCTTACTCAAACATAGCATTTTCAGTTGTTTCATATACATGTAGAGTTAGATAATAAATAAGAAAGAGAAAATCAACGTATTTGACTTGTATTGACAAAGAATATTGAATATACTCTGATCTTTCAGAAGGGAAAACAAATCTGCCTTGAAAGAAGAGTTCCTTGAAAATGTGGATGGTAAAGTTCTGTTTTAGATAGTTTGCCTATGTTGTCATGATGCCTTGTGAAAGGGCATCATGATTGGAAACATGAGAGATCAATCTACAATCAGGAGAGAGAGGATAAAATAGATGAATGGGATCTTCTAAAAATCAAATCCCTATGCACATCCAAAAACTTCTGCAACAGGGTAAAAGGGGAAGCCACAGACTGGGAAAAAGTATTTGGTAACTACATGTCAGATAAGG
>NW_006407997.1:0-1082 GCF_000299155.1 Elephantulus edwardii
TGAATATTTTATTAATATTCATAGGAAATTAAAAATTGAGGAAATTAATTCCATTAATACCTAGATTCATATTTTAATATGAAACCTGTGTTAGGGAATTCAAGCAACTGTATAAACATTATCACCAGTTCGTTGATATTTGCACCACTGGAAAGTAAAAATGGCTGTTTTTAAAATAAAATTTATGACTTGTGGTAATTATAGTTAATTTGATTACTCAGTTATATTTAAAAGCAAAGTATTCCTGCTGAGAGAACCAGGAAATAGGAACAAATGTCTGATGGAATAATTGTTGTCGAGTAGGTCACCAGGAAACAAATTTCATCTGGAAACAAAATCATGGTTGATAACTTTACATTGGTTTTTCTTCCTAGATTGTTGAATTAATTATATTAACCCCAAATAGAAAGAATCCAGAGACTTCTAATTTGAAATAAACAATAATATAATGAGATTTTGTGGTAGTATTAGAGTTTTTGCAGAGGTGAGAGATTCAAAGGAAGTTCGTTTGACCGAGGAATCACTCTCACACCACCTGGCCTCGCATTCCTCTGAAAGAGGATTGCAAATTCCTTTCTGCTGAAGAAAAGGGCAAAGACACTCACATCAGATCTCTGGATTATGCCCAAAAATCTCAAGCCCATTCTTACATGAAATTTTTTGAAGTTTAGATGGCAAAATGTACAGCTTACTTTTGCCCACTTTTCTTAGTCATACACACACGTAGAGCTACCTTCTTTTGCATTCTCAGCTGTCTGTAGAACTTGTTTTCTTTATGTTTGGAATTAGATACCCTTCCTAGCTGATTTTTTTTCTTTTTTTCTGTCACTGTTATACTGCATTAGTCCTGCCTCAATGGACACTGCCAGGCTCAGCAGCTGGGACTGATGCTTGGATCTCACAGGAAAGCATTCTGGTTCTCAGGTGCCTGGCTGGCTGGCTGACTAGCAGAAACTTTAGAAGCTACTTGCTTTTTGCTTAGAATGGCATTGGTTACTGTTTCAAGAAAATTTGATCCCTGGCTTTTTTTTAGAAATCAGAAACTCCCATTTTTTTCTTCTTTTCACTTTTACATTTACAAT
>NW_006407998.1:0-1077 GCF_000299155.1 Elephantulus edwardii
AGATGAGGGAGAGAACAGTTTAAAAGTAATATAGTATAGGGTATTATGATTATCATAAGAGTCTGGAATGAAGGTTGCAGAGTAGAGTATACTCAGGGGTGTGGGGGGATTGTACACCAATGAAGGAATTTTTCTTTTACTTTTCAAAGAGAAGAGTGAACTGGGTGTGTGTGGGGGTTGTGAGCGGGGATAAAAGTGCAACAATGAATGAATGGAAATCCAAAATCTCTGTAAATGTTCATTAAAATTAATATTAAAAAAAGAAAGGGAAAAAAAGGAAATAGGCAACACCACTATAGTAGTTAGAAACTTCATACACCACTCTCAAGAAAAGATAGAACTACCAGAAAGAAACTCAACAAAGATGTTGAAGAATTAAACTGTACAATAAACCAACTTGATCTCATAGATAGTTATAGGCTAATGCAGACACACAAAAACACAGTATATCTCCTTCTCCAATGTACATAGAACATTCTCAAGAAAAGAAAACAAAACATTTTAGGTCACAAGGCAAGCCAAAAATAAATTAAAAATCATAGATATAGATATAGATATAATACAAAGCATCTTCTCAGACCACAGTGTTACAAAACTAGAAATTAGTAAGACGATAAAGAAGAAAAAACATACCTTTGGAAGCTGAGCAATAGCTTGCTTGAACATGAGTGGGTACTAGAAGAAATAAAAAATGAAATTAAAAAGTTTCTTGAAGCAAATGACAATGAAAACATAACTTACCAAAACCTCTGGGAAACAGTCAAAGCAGTAATCAGAGGTCAATTTATAACAATAAGCAAACACATCAAAAGGCAAGAAAAAATGACCATTGACTCTCTAACCCCACTTCTACAATAAATTGAAAAAGAACAGCAAGAAAACACGACACTTTCTAAAAAAATGGAAATGATAAAACATTAGGGTATAAATAAATGAAACAGAAAACAGAAAGACAATTGAAACCATCAACAAAACCAGAAGTTGGTTCTTCAAAAAGACCAATAAAATCAACAAACCACTAGCAAAACTAACAAAGAAGCAAAATACACAAATATATGATATAATAAGAGATGATAC
>NW_006407999.1:0-1105 GCF_000299155.1 Elephantulus edwardii
ACACACACACACACACACACACACACACGGACAACTTTATCCATACACACACACACTCCCTTTGGTCACAAAAGTACAAGATCATTTAATACAATGTCATGTACTTTGTAATTTGCCCAATGATGTTTCTGGCTCAAGTAGCCCTGCTGGCACAGTACTTGGGTACCTGACTACTAATGGAAAGTTTGGTGGCTCGAACCCACCAGCTGCTCCCTGGAAGAATGATGCAGCAACTGCTTCCTTAAAGATCCAGCCTTGGAAACCTCCCGGGGAAGTTCCACTCTGTCCTACGGGGTTGGAACATGATGGAACTGACTTGATGGCAAGGATCTCACACCCACAGCCCCTCCTCACTTCCGTGTGCCTTGGCTCCTGCCCCACTCTGTTCTAACACTTGGTCCTCGATTTTCCCCACACTGGGAGCCTTCTGTGAGAAGACTAAGAGTAGAAGCAGTTCAACATGCCAACTCCTCAGGAAAGCTCGGCTGGATGAACGCAGGGATATGCAAGGAGAAGGTCTGAATGTTCACTCTTGCACAATTACCTCCCACCCCCTTACTCCCTCCTTTTCTTCCAACTCCCAAGTCAGTCCTGTTTTATAGCGGTAGTGTTATTAGGCAGTATTTGTCCTTGTGTGACTGAGATATTTCACTCAGCATAATATCCTCGAGGGTCACCGATGTTGGAGGTCAACTGTGCAACAATAAACATTTTTTTTTTAAAAAAAAAAGGTGAACTGGGGGAGGAGAAAAAGAGGGGGAGGGGTAAAATGTGCAACAATGCATGAGTGAAAGTCTAACCTTTCTGTAAACTTTCACTGGAATCACAAAGTAAAAAAAAAAATTAAACAAAAACAAATATGATCATAAGGCAAATTGTTTTAAATGGTACTAAAAAAATATCAACTGTTCTGGCATTATACATATTTCTTTAACATGCCAGGAAAACAAACAGATTCATCTTGGAGAGGATTGAACCAGGCTGCTCCTTGGAGGCAAGGATTCGGAGGCTTCGTCTGACATACTTTGGACATGTTGCCAGGAGGGACGGGTCCTTGGAGAGGGACATCATGCTTGGGAGGGTGGAGGGACAGCACAGGAGGGGA
>NW_006408000.1:0-1105 GCF_000299155.1 Elephantulus edwardii
ATGAAATCAGGCTTCTCCTGGGATGCAAGGATTCTGAAGCTTTGTCTGACATACTATGGGCATGATGCAAGGAGGGACCAGTCCTTGGAGAGGGATGTCATACTTGGGAGGGTAGAGGAACAGCGCAGGAGAGGAAGACCCTCAATGAGATCTATTGGTTTAGTCATTGGAGTAACAGGGGTGGGTGTGTCAGAGACAATAAGATTGGTCCAGGATAGAGCAGGGTTTGAGGCTGTTGTATGCAGGGTCGCTATGAGTTGCAGGTGACTAGACAGCACATAACAACAACAACAGCAGCAGCAGTATTTTCCTTGCATGTGATATTAATCATATAGTTTGATAGTTTTCAGTCTGTGGGATCGTCTTTCTTAGGAATTTGAACAAATATGAACATCTTCCAATCTATTGGCCAGAGAGCTGTCCTCCAAATCTACTGTTAAAGACTGGTTAACACATGCAGGGCTTCACATATTATTTGAACCAAGTCAATTGATATTCCATTGATTACTGAGGTCTTATTTTGTGCCAATGTCTTCAGTGCAGCTTCAACTTCCTCCTTCATTACTATTGACTCCTTTTCATATAGTACTTCCTGAAATTTTTCAATGTCAGTCAGTTCTTTTTGGTAAAGTGTTAGTGTATTCTCTCCATCTTCTTTGATGATTTCTGGGTTATTAACTATTTTGCCCATAGTATCTTTGAATATTTCAACTTGAGGCTTAAATTTGTTTTTCAGTTCTCTTAGCTTCAGAAATCTAAAATAAATCTTCCCTTTGTATCTCCACTTCCAGTCTTCTATACATCCCATTAAAATACTTTGTTTTGTCCTCTCGAGGTGCCCTTTGAAATCTGTTCAGCTCTTTAACTTTGGCATGTTTTCCCTTTGTTTTCGCTTCTTCACTCTCTAGTGCGATTTTCAGAGTCTCTCTTCTGACATCCATCTTGGTTTTCCTATCTCCTCTGTCTTTCTAATGACCTTTTATTCTCTTCCTGGAGTATATCCTTGTTATCATCCCACAGTTCATCTGGTGTTCAAACCTTCGTGTTAAATGTTTCAAATCTATTCTTAAAATGATTATGAGGGAGCTTTGGTGAAGCTGCACTG
>NW_006408001.1:0-1049 GCF_000299155.1 Elephantulus edwardii
CTCTCTAATGCATAACAAGTGATTGCAAAGACCATGGCCTGTATCAGACACACCTTCATCTCCAAAGAGACACTGTTGCTCTTGAGTACTTTAGATAGGTCCCTAACAGCAGACTTTCCCATCGCAATATGTATTTTGATTTCCTGCCGGCTGGTGCCAAGAGTGTTGACCATGGAGCTGAGAAAACTGAAGCTGTGAATAATCTCAATCTCTTCTCCATGCCAAATATTTTCCCATTATGTTTCTATAAATAATTTCCTTCTTCGCCTATTGGAGAAGTTTATTGATGTGCATAGAGGTTTGATTTTTTAGAAGGCAAGACTGTTGACCCTGGAGCCGAGCATACTGAAGCTGTGAATAATCTCAATCTCTTCGCCATCCATCCTGATGCTACCAATTGGTCTGGTGGTGAGAATTTTTGTTTTCTAGACATTGAGCCTCAGTCCATATTGAAGGCTGCAGTCCTTGATCCTCTGCAGTGAGTGCATGAGGTCCTCCTCAGTTTCAGTGAGCAAAGTTGTGTCATCTGCATAACGCAGATTGTTGATAGATCTTCCACCAATCCTAACGCCATGCTTCTCCTCATAGAGCCCAGCCTCTCGGATAATCTGCTCTACATACAGGTTGAAAGGGTATGTAGATAGGACACATAACTGGCGTACACCCTTCGCAATTTTGAACCATGACAGTGTTGCCTTGCTCTGTTCTGACAACTGTCTCTTGGTCCAAGTGTAGGTTTCTTATTAGCACGATTAACTGTTCTGGGTTTCCCATTCTTCTCAGAGTCAGCCACAGTTTGTCATGATCCATGCATTCAAATGCCTTTGAATAATCAATGAAACACAGAGAGACATTCTTCTGGTATTGTCTGCTTTCAGCTAAGATCCATCTAACATCAGCTACAATATCCCTAGTACCACAACCCCTTCTAAACACAGCCTGGACTTCTGGCATTTCTCTGCTGATGAACTGTTCCAGTCGTTTTTGGATAATCTTCAGTAGAATCTTGCTTGCATGTGAAATCAATGATATTGTTCTGTAGTTTCCAC
>NW_006408002.1:0-1105 GCF_000299155.1 Elephantulus edwardii
TGGAAGCAAGGGACTAGGGTTTAAGGAGCGCAGGCCTTGGGCACTACCACCAAGAGGTGGGGGCGGGGCTTGGACGCTGCTGGTCGGGGGTCACACAGGTGCGGGCTGCAGAGAGGGTCGCACAGTGGTGGGTAGTCTTCGCTCCTCTGGGGTTCCGCTGACTATTGTTCTTCCTGGGTGTCTTCCCGTCCCGTCTGGTGGGGGAACTCTGCAAATACGTTTTTTAAGAGACATAAATGAAGGTTATATACATGGATTTCACCTGATGGTATGCATAGGAATCTGATCGATTACATCTGCAGGAAGAAACACTGGAAAAGCTCAGTATCAGCTGTGAAAACTAGGCCAGGAGTTGATTGTGTAACAGACCACCAACTACTCATATGCAATTTCAAGCTGAAGTTGAGGAAAATTAAACCAAATCCACGGGAACCAAAATATGACTTCGAGTCTATCCCACCTGAATTTCAGAACCATCTCAGGACCAGGTTTGAGGCCTTGAACGCTAATGAGCGAAGACCAGATGAGTTGTGGGAGGATGTCAAATGTATCATCAAGGAAGAGTGCAAACGGTCATTGCAAAGACAGACGAGGAAGAGAAGACCAAAATGGATGTGAGAAGATACTCTGAAAATTGCACTGGAGCACAGAGACGCCAAAGCACAAGGAAGAATTCAAGATACTAAAGAGTTGAATAGAAGATTTCAAAAGGCAGCTCGGAATTACAAAGTAAAATATTACAATGAAATGTGCAAGGAGTTGGAGTCAGAAAATCAAAAGGGCCGGACTCGCTCAGCATTTCTTAAGCTCAAGGAACAAATTCAAACCTCGAGTTGCTATAATCAAGGATGCTTTAGGTAGAATATTAAACGATCCAGGAAGTATTAAAAGAAGACGAAAATAATATACTGTCACTGTATCAAAAGGAATTGGCAGACACAGAAGAATTTAATGAAACAAAATATGAGCAGAAGCCTATGGTGATGCAGAAAGAAGTTCAGGCTGCTTTGAAAGAAATGGCAAAAAATAAGGCCCCAGGAATAGATGGTATACCAATTGACATATTTCAGCTAACAGATGCTGCCCTGGATGTGCTTACCAAGTT
>NW_006408003.1:0-1073 GCF_000299155.1 Elephantulus edwardii
GCACTGTCTCTGATACACCCATCTTGATCACCCCAGTCACTGAATCAATCCACCTCATAGAGGGCCTTACCCTCCTGTGCCGTCCCTCCATCCTACCAAACATGATATCCCTCTCCAAGAACCAGTCCCTCCCGAAAATATGTCCAAAGTATGTTAGACGGAGCCTCAGAATACTTGCCTCCAGGAAGCCGCCCAGTTTGACCCTCTCCAGGACAAATCTATTGTTTTCCTAGCAGTCCATACTCTTCTCAAGTACCAAAGCTCAAAGGCATCAATTCTCCTTCTATCCTCCCTAGTCACTGTCCAACTCTCTGATGCATAACAAGCGATAACAAAGATCATAGCCTGTACCAACGAACCTTAGTCTCCAGAGAGACACCATTGCTCTTCAGTACTTTGGAGAGGTCCCTAACAACAGTCTTTATATATATATTCTCTATATATATATTCCATATATATACACACACACACCCATATAGACAAATATACTATATATATATACACATACACAATATATATACATATATACACATAGACTATATACACACACATATACTATATATGTTTGCTGTTGTTGTTATGTGCCGTCGAGTCGTTTGCGACTCATAGCGACCCTATGCTCAACAGCCCTAAACCCTGCTCTATCCTGCGCCAACCACACTGCCTCTGACACTCCCATCTCGATTACCCCAGTCACCGAATCAAGCCATCTCATAGAGGGTCTTTCCCTCCTGCGCCGTCGCTCCACCATCCCAAGCATGATGTCCCTCTCCAAGGACACATGCCTCCTAGCAACATGTCCAAAGTATGTCAGACGAAGCCCCAGAATCCTTGCTTCCAAGGAGTATCTTGGTTTAATCCTCTCTAAGATGAATCTGTTTGTTTTCCTGGCAGTCCATGGTACATTCAGTACTCTTCTCCAGCACCACAGCTCAAAGGCTTCAACTTTCCTTCTGTCCTCCCTAGTCATTGTCCAACCCTCTGATGCATAACAAGCGATTGCAAAGACCATGGCCTGTATCAGGCCCACCTTAGTCTCCAGAGAGACACTGTTGCTCCTGAGTACCTTAGAG
>NW_006408004.1:0-1068 GCF_000299155.1 Elephantulus edwardii
ATCTCCAGCAAATTGAAAAAGAACAGCAAGAAAACCCAACACCCTATAAAAAAAACAGAAATTATAAAAACTAGAACAGGAATAAATGAAATAGAAAACAGAAAACCAGTTTAAACTATCAGCAAACTAAGAGTTAGCTCTTTGAAAAGGTCAATAAAATCAATAAACCACTAGCAAAACTCACAACAGAAAAGAGGGAGAAGACACAAATAATCTGAATAAGAGATGAATCCTGCAACATCACAACAGATCCAACTAAAATAAAAAAGCTAACATTAGAATACTATGAAAAACTATACTCAAACAAATATGAAAATCTAGAGGAAATGGACAAATACTTAGAAATGCATGCACAACTGACCTAAACTGACACAAACAGAAATTAAACATCTGAACAGACCCATTACAAAAGAAGAAATTGAAAAGGTAATACAACAACTTCCAACCAAAAAAAAAGCCCTGGACCAGGTGGTTTTTTGCAAGTGAATTTTATCAAACATTCAGAGAAGAACTGTTACCAATTCTATATAAATTATTTCAGAAAATAGAAGAAGATGTAATTCTCCCAGACTCATTCTATGAAGCAAACATATCTTTGATACCAAAGCCAGGAAAAGACACCACCAAAATAGAAAACTACAGGCCAATATCTCTAATGAACATTGATGCCAAAAATCCTGAATGAAATACTGGCAGATAGAATCCAACAATAAGTCAAAGAAATAATTCACCATGACCAAGTGGGATTCATTACAGGTCTGCAAGGATGGTTCAACATAAGAAAAACAAGTACTGTAATTCATCACATTAACAAAGCAAAGAACAAGAACCACATAATCCCATCAATTGATGCAGAAAATGCCTTTCACAAAATCCAACACCCTTTCCTGTTTAAAACACTCAACAAAATAGGATTAGAGGGGAATTTCTTCAACATAGTAAAAAAGTATTTATGAAAACCCAAGAGCCAACATTGTTCTCAATGGAGAGAGGTTTAAAGGCATTCCATTTAAGAATAGGTGCTAAGCAAGGATGCCCACTATCACCTCTCTTATTCAATATTGTTTT
>NW_006408005.1:0-1104 GCF_000299155.1 Elephantulus edwardii
GAGTTTAAACAGAACTGGTTTTGACAAGCACTGTGGCAATTGGACAATTAAAACAGACATTCGGAGGGCGGGGGAAGAAGAACAAAGTGGGGAAGAGGTTAGAGAGAATGGTACAGCAATGAAGGAATGAAAACCCAAAATCCCTGTAAATGTTCATTAATACTAATAAAATTTAATAATAATAAAAAAATAAGGGAATCTTTCCCAGAGTTAAGTGGAAACTGGCAAGGATGGTGAAACTTTGTTTCTCATATTTTGAGAATGTAGTGAGGACATATCAGTCCTTGGAAACTGAAATAAATTGAAGAAATAGAGGGTCAGTGAAAGAAAGGAAGATTGCCAATGAGATGGATGTCACAGTTAAAGCAACAATGGTGGAAAATGTGAAGAGAGTACAAAAATAGGAAAAGGATTCTGTATGTTTTTTATAGGGTCACTATGAGTCTGGTTAAAGTTGCTGGCACCCAAAACCAGTAATTTACATGGGAAGGTAGAATTTTTGAGGGGGAAACAGGAGTTTACTCTTTAAGGTCCCAACACCCTGAAATATGTGTGAAGAATTCGGATGGCCTTGGTCAAGGCTAGATGAGAGGAAAAGATCAATGAATTACAAGGAAACAAACCCTTCTTGATATTTAAGAAATCCAAGGCTTTGTCCTATCTGAGGATTAAATGTGTATGAAAGGAAATCCTAGTTATTTATCCAGAATGATTGCTCCTACAGCCATTTTGACAGAACAATTCTAAAACTTTGGTAATCCCTTTACAGGGGTGTTGGGGGGGTGGTAGGATCATTTACTCTAAAAATATTGAGTCATGATTCAAATTTGTTCTACAAATTTTCTCCCCTGGAAATCCAAGATTCTCTTTTCTGGATTTCATTGCTAAAAAAAAAAGGGGGGGTTTAAAAAAGATACAGAGCCAGTGAAATGCAAATGTAGTAATGCAAATGTGACTTTGACTAGTTAACCCAACCAAAGTCCATTTAGAGTTGGGTCTGACTCAGTGTCCTTCCATCCATCTGCTGAGACTATTTCTCCTTTGGAGTTACCAGCAAACTCAAGTTGCCAACTTTTTTTTTTAAATTTTATTTTATTAAATTTT
>NW_006408006.1:0-1104 GCF_000299155.1 Elephantulus edwardii
GATAATGAAAGAAATCCAAGAACATAAAATTAAAATATATGAATTTCCAGAAACAGATGATGAAGAAGAAAATAAGCTTGTTAAAAAGATAAAGGTAAGCTTAAACATACATTCATTAAACTGTTCTGGGACCTTGAAAACATGCTTTAGTATCCATATAGAATACTTGGCATCATTTTTTTAAGTAGTTGGATTGAAAAATTACTAAGGAGATTATTTAGTGTTTCATTCAGTTTAAATGAACATTGTTGATGGCATAAAGCATATGAAATAGATATATCAAAAAATTCTTTCCTCAATGATTTTTAGTTAAATACTTTGATGGCATTTTTTTCCTTCCTTGAAAAATCAAGAGATGAGAAGGAAAGTTATGTTTAAGTACTGTTCTGTTTTTGTTTAAAAAGCCAGACCAAAAATCCTTAACAACATAATTCTGTTCCATAATATGTATGAATTATTGTTTCCTTGTCTCCTGGATCCAAAACATTAATTAGTGACATTATATAAGCAAATAATTTATGTTGCATTAATGGAATACTTATATCTGAACCAATGAAGCATTTCTAAGATTGGTTAAAGTAGCTACTTCTTAAATATATCTAGGAGCCAAAAAAGGTATGAAAGGCTATGCTTCGAGTTAGTGTACTTGGATAGAGATTATATTCCTTGTTTTGAGCACTGTTGCAGCTAGTGTGTAATTGGACTAGAATACTTGTCACAACTTAATTTTTTTTTTTTATCTCAGTGTCAATATATTGCTATACCTTTTTTATTCAAGATAGGGCAGCTTTGCTTTTGTTTTAGCTAACAAATAATTTTAACCCATTATTTACCTTGACAACTAGCTGGTGACTGATTAGTGTGTGAAAGCTAATGCAGAAACTCTACATACGCGCTGTGTGTGTGTGTGTGTGTGTGTGTGTGTGTGTGTCTTGTATAACGTCTTCGTTATTGGATTTGTGAGGACTGTAAGGATGTAGCTGAACAAAAATACTTTTTTTTTCCCCCTAGGATCGTTTACCTCTTGCTGTGGTAGGTAGTAATACTATCATTGAAGTTAATGGCAAAAGGGTCAGAGGAAGGCAGTATCCTTGGGGTGTTGCT
>NW_006408007.1:0-1104 GCF_000299155.1 Elephantulus edwardii
CTGCTGAAGAAGGAGGGACAATCTCCTCCTGTACCAGTCAGATCTGATTTGACAGTACACACATATAAAATAATAATAATAATAATAATAATAATAATAATAATAATAATAATAGAACTGGTCGCTCTTGGCATGATGCCCAAGGTATGTGAGACAGAGCTTCAAAATTCTTGCATCCAGGGAGTAATTTGATTTCTTCCCTCCAAGATAGATCTGTTTGTTCTCTTGGCAGTCCATGGTATGTTCAATGCTCTTCCCCAGCACGACAACTCTTCTTCTGTCATCTTTAGTCGTTGTCCAACTCTCAGATGTGTAACAAAAAGTTGTGAAGACAGTGGCCTGGATCAGGTGTACCTTAGCTCAAGGCTGACATTGTTGCTCTTCAGCACTCTGGAGCGATCCCTGACAGCAGATTTCCCTAATGCAATTTGTCCTTTGATTTCCTGACTGCTGGTGCCAAAGGTATTGACTGTGGAATTGTGCTTACTTAAGCAAAAGATCAGAGCAGCAGCAGTGCAAGAAACCAGGATCACGGAATTAACTGAAGGCCTGAGCCACCATAGCAAGTGTTGGCTAGGGGCGAGGGAGAGGAGTGCTGGCCAGGCAAGGAGGGAGGTGGAAGAAAGGGGGGATGGAAACGGATGCTGGTGGAGCAGGAAAGGGGAGAGTAATGGAACCAGAGGGTAGCAGAGGGCAGGGAGGACTGACACCAAATCAGTTACTTTTGTAATAGGGAAACATCTCTCATTTCCTCTTCTTATCTATAAAATATTTGATATTTCTCTAAAGTTGAGCAATTAAATTAAACAGACTAAGAGGACACGTTGTAAGGAGAGACAGGTCCTTGGAGAGGGACATCATGCTTGGGAGGGTGGAGGGATGGCGCAGGAGGGGAAGGCCCTCTATGAGATGGATTGATTCAGTGACTGGGGTAATCGGGATGGGTGTGTCAGAGGCAGTGCGATTGGCACAGGATAGAGCAGGGTTTAGGCCTGTTGTACATAGGGTTGCTATGAGTCACAAGAGAATCGCCACCTTTGGGTTAACAGTGCGACTCCTGATGGACCAGGCCACCAGAGCTCCCCTACTGTGTGGTGTTGTAGG
>NW_006408008.1:0-1104 GCF_000299155.1 Elephantulus edwardii
TGCGTGTACCGTCAAATCAGATCTGACTGGTACAGGAGGATATTGCGCCTCCTCCGGCAGAGCATCTGGTGGATTCGAACCGTGTTCCTCTGGGAGTGCAGTGCAGCTTCTTGCCACTAGGCCACCAGAGCTCCCCTCAGGTTTTGCATGAGCACCATTTAAGAGCTCTGTAATTCTCATTTTCTCAATGTTAGCCATAACTTTTTGTGACCCACATAGTCGATGCCTTTGCATGGTCAATAAAGCACAAATAGAGATTTTTCTGGTATTATTTACGTTCATTCAGGGTCCACCTTACATTGACAATGATAACCCTGGTGCCACAGCCTCTTCTAAATCCTGCTTGAACTTCTGGCATTTCCCTACCTATGTACTGTTCTGTTTTTGAATGGTCTTCAGGAGTATTTTGCTTGCATGTGATATTAATGATATTGTTTAATAGTTTCCACATGCTGTTGAAACACCTTTCTTGGGAAAGGGAAATAAAGACAGACCTCTTTCAATCAAGCCAGACAGCTGTCCTCAAAATTTCCTAGAATATACTGGTGAGTGTACCCAGGTCTGCATCTTTTAATTGAATTAAGTCAGTTGGTATCCTATAGATTCTTGAGGATTTATTTTTTTTCCCCCAATGCCTACAGCATCAATTTCCTCCTTTATTATCATTTGATCCTACTTATGTGGTACTTTTTGAAATTTTTCAGTATCAGCCATTTTTTTTTTTTGGTACAGTGACTTTGTGTATTCTCTCCATATTCTTTTGAGGCTTCCTGGGTCATTCAATATATTGCTCATAGCATCTTTCAGTATTTGTTTTTCGAGTCTTAAATTTGTTTTACAGTTTTCTCAGTTTGAGAAATGCATAGTGAGTTCTTCCCTTTTTATCGTCTCTTCTGTTCAGCTATTTTACTTTGGCATGTTTTCCTTTTGTTTTGACTTCTCAATGCTTTATTACAATTTTGAGAGTCCCATCTGATATCCATTTCATTAACTTTTAGCTCTCTTCATGGATGATATACTTGACATCATCCCACAGCTCATCTGGTCTTCGTTTATTTATGCTCAATACTTCATACCTATTTTTTAATTGTTATTATTATTTTA
>NW_006408009.1:0-1104 GCF_000299155.1 Elephantulus edwardii
CTTAATGTTAAGTGTACCTTTTTCTACTGGCTTTAATGTATTTCATTATTCACTTTAGAAGTCCAGAATAATGGAGTCTTTAAAATGATTCTTTTAGTCAACTTTTTTAGTTCTAACAATACAAGTCCCATGATTTTAAAACCACAAGGACTGTATAACATAGTAGGGCTGTACCTTCTTCAGGTAGAGCACATTCACATGCTGGCTTGTCTGTGGCACACCAAAATTAGGCCAAGAATATAAGCCCAAGAAAGTCATGGGAAAATCTAAGCCTCATACCTGTTGAATTAGCCGCTCTATTGTTAGGCCAGATCAGGGAGGTGGATGCAGCCACCCTGGGAAAGCCAATTGAATCTCATCACAGAGATGCTCAAGAGCTCATCCAATCTGTAGCATCAGTTTCCTTTAGATGCCAGTAGTGGTGGATACACTAAGCTAACACCACCCTTCAGGGTGATGTCATCACTCTTTGCTGTGTACTGAAATTCTGGCAGCAACTCTGACTCATTAATGAAGATAAAGATCATTACTTTGTAATGATTCCAGTGCTGAGTCTTGCCTTCGCCCATGTGTATCTTATTCCTCCCAACTGTTGTATCTTCTTCCTCTCTGAAGCTTAGTAATTCTTTGTCTGCCTCCTTACATTTCTTTAAAATTGGTATTTCTTAGGTACTTCTATTGTTCCATGCTATGTGTTAACTCTCTTTAGTTATTATACTAAGATAGTGCCCTAAAACTAACCGACAATAGCATCTTGCACATGATAAGTGTGGGGTGCGCACACTCCATAGCTCATGCTTTATCTCATGTTTATTCTCTCAGTAACTCTTGAGATATCACTACCCCCATCTTGCAGATAAGGAAATCAAACTCAGATGGCACTGTGTCATTTGCCTTCCTCCACAGTGTAAGTAAGTGACAGAACCATTTAAGGGCTTTGAAGTAATTGTTTAACTCTGCTGCCACTGTAATTGGAGCTGCAAAGGAGAAGAAGACCCTGCAAAAGATGGGCTGACTCGGTGACTGGGGTAATGGGGGTAGGTGTGTCAGAGACAATGAGATTGGCTCAAAACAGAAGAAGGTTCAGATGGTGAACATAGGGTC
>NW_006408010.1:0-1104 GCF_000299155.1 Elephantulus edwardii
CTCTATGGACCAGGCCACCAGACTGTTTCTCTTAGTCTCCTAAGAGCTTTGCAAATTACAGTGCTGGTACCTCTTTCAGATCAGCAAATATCCTTAGTATAAAAGCAGCCTTGAACTTTGGGTTCAAGGTTTTGATTCCTCTATAACTTCCTACTGTCTCCTAAATACTGACCTGGCAATTCTTCACAAGAAGCTCTGATGGCAGAATCTTCTGTAGTGTGTTGTGCTGTTATCAAAAGGCTGTGCGCCTCCAGCAGTTCAAATCCACATGTAGCTCCACAGGAGAAAGATGGGCAAGCTCCTCCTAATATTCACAGTCTGAGAATCCCAGGAGAGGGTTACTGTGAGCCACAATCAACTCAGTGGCAAGTAAGCATTTGAGTTTTAATTCTTCTTTTTTAGTTCTTTCACACTTTTTTCATCTTTTTAATTTTTTTAATTATTATTAATTTTAATGAAAATTTACAGAGACTTTGGATTTAGTTCTTTCACACTTTTAAGATCTTTTTTCAAGATTTCTTAAAATTGTCTTCAAGAGATTGGTTGATCTCAGTTACCTGATTCATTGTTTCTAGAAGGTGAAACCCAAAGCTAAATGTGCATAATTTGGGTGAAAATTAAATAATCATGAACTTTAACTCATTGCCATGAATCAGAACTGATAGAAACCCTATGAACAACAGATCAGAACCTTGCCCTATCCTGCTTATCCTCGCCATTTCTGATATGTTCAAGTCCATTGCTGCAGTCACTGTGTTAGACTATCTTGTGGAGAGACGTCCTAGCTGACTCTCCATTGACCTTCCAAGGCTGTTGATGGAATAGGAGATTTCCCATTTTTCTCCCTCAGGGTAGCTATTGGATTCAAACTACCAGAAAGGAGCATTCTTTGAGCTTGGCCTTTGTTTCACAGAGCTACTCCTTATAGACTGCACCATTAGAACTCGCTATAATAATAATAGCTAATGGGAATCCCAGAACATTTAATCGTGCTAATGCAAAACCTATACTTGGATCAAGAGGCAGTCATCAGAAGTGAGCAGGGTCACATTGCATGGTTCAAAATTGGGAAGGGTGTATGCCAGGGATGTGTCCTATCTCCAT
>NW_006408011.1:0-1097 GCF_000299155.1 Elephantulus edwardii
GCCTCATTTCTCTCACCAAGCCCTTATTTTCCAGCTACTGAACCTTCTTCTCTGTTCCCAACTTTTGCGTTCCAGTCGCCCATTATCATCAATGCATCTTGATTGCATGTTTGATCAACTTCTGACTGCAAAAGTTGGTAGAAATCTTCTATTTCCTCCTCTTTGGCTCTAGTTGTTGGTGCAGCTTTCTGGTTCATGGTTCATTACCGCTACCAAGTGAAATAAACCAGTATAAATTAAAAAAAACCCACAAAACAACAAAACAAAAAATAAATGGTCTTCAATTTTAGATGAAAATTCAATGAAAATGTACAATTAGGAAGTTTTAATTTTTTTTACATTTTTATTTCAAACTTTGCAAACATATTACTAATATTGCAAATTATATTACATGTAATTTTTTTAATCAATTATCCATAAATCCATTATTTTATAGCATTAATAACAATTGACTGAATCATTAACTAATGATCTTAAGCATGTTTTCATGAAGAGTATTTGAGACTTTATTTTTCTGTTTTTAATGAAGATTGATTGGAAATATTATGTGCATAAAGCTAAAATTACCACGGATTGCCAAAAGAACAAAAATTCTACTAAATGTTAAGCACATTGCATTATGATTTCACATATCACATTTCAATGATATCACATTTCATTTCACACACTGTGAAATGTTTTTTCATAGTCAATAAAATAAAAATAAGCATTCTTCCACTATTTTCTGCTTTCAGCCAGGATCCATATGACATCAGAAATGATACCTCTGGTGCCACAGCCTCCTCTAATCCCAGCTTGAGCCTCTGGCAGTTCTTAGTCAATGTGTTATTCTAGCCTTTGCTGGAAGATCCTTAACAGCCTTTTAAGGTGATATTGTTTAGTAAAGTCCACATTGTGTTGGACCACCTTTCTTGGGAGTGAATTCCTTTCTGTTATAGTGCAAATTCTTACTACAGTTTATTATTAAATATATTTCAACAAATATCTCCAGTGGTTTAATTTTTTTAAGTAATTATTTATTTGTTATCAGAAGTAGATTCTTTTTCTACAGTCTCAAAAGTAACAATCTACTCTGAATTTTTTGTTGTTTTATAGTA
>NW_006408012.1:0-1063 GCF_000299155.1 Elephantulus edwardii
ATCCTCAATTAACACTCTTGGTACCAGCAGTCAGGAAATAAGGAGTTGCATTGCACTGGAAAAATCTGCAGTTAGAGACCTTTTCAAATTATTGAGGAGTAGTGATGTGAGTTTAAAGACTGTGATATTTTTTGTTCAAGTCATAATATTTCTGATTACTAGCTATACATCTGAGACCTGAACAATGAATAAGGATGACAGAAAAGAATTGACACCTTTGAGTGTTTGAGAAGAGCACTGAACATCCCATGGATGGTCAAAAGAACAAAGAGATATATCTTAGAGATGGTGCAGCCGAAGTACTCTTTGGAGGCAAGAATGATGAGGCTTTGCCTCACATACTTTAGGCATGTTGCTAAAAGGTGCTATTCCTTGGAGAAGGAAAATAATTGGGAAGGGTGGAGGGCTGGTGATGGAAAAGAGGACCCTCAAACAGGTGGTTTGACACAGTGACTACTGCAATGGACTCTTATGTGTCAGGAAGTGTGAGGATGGCACAGGATAGAATAGGGTTCAGATCTTTTATTCATAGGGTTGCTGTGAGTCATGCTCAACTCAACTCAACAGCATCTAATAACAACATATAGAAAAATTTTTCTATTTGCTTTCATAAAGACTACAGTCTTGGAAACTATAGAGGGCAGTTCTGCTCTTTGTTATAGGTTTACAATGAGTTGGAATCAAGCTAGCAAGGAATAAGGGGTTTTATTTGTTTGTTTTGTTTTTTATTTTTACTCAAAGTCTTAACTAGGAAGAGTCTAATTTGGGAGGAACTCAACAAATATAGAACTATAGATTTTAATTTAGATTATAAGCTTTGACATCTTCATTACTATTTTTTCTTTGTTAAGGGAAGCTTGAAAGTGGCAGTCACCTCAGATAAGAAACAGACAGGCGTTTTTCAAAGGTACTGGGATTTCCGGCGGGAACAAACGCTTGGAAACTCTGACAAGCGTGCTCCTGGGTGGAAGGGAAGCTTGAAAGCGGCAGCCACCTCAGATAAGCAACGGACAGGCGTTTTTCAAAGGTACTACGATTTTCGGCAGGACCTCGGGCCTGCGGC
>NW_006408013.1:0-1062 GCF_000299155.1 Elephantulus edwardii
TATAATGCTGTGAATAATATGATACTGTCAAGACATATACAAGAAAGACCTATTATTCAACTATTAAATAACTATTATTCAAATATACATATCAACCTCTAAAGCCCAAGGTGATGAAATTGATGGCGTATACCACCTTTTATAGTCTAAAATATATTAAACATTGCATCAAGATACATTAATAATAACTTGTAGCAGGAATGTAAAATTTGCAAACGGAGAAGACTGGTGGCAGAAAGGAGATTGGAAATCAACTGACAGAATTTTGTACAATCAATGATTTATTCATTATAAAAACCTTTTTTGAAAAAAATTAAAAAGCTACTGTATATCTGAACCTCAGCTGATGGTCTATATAACAATCACATTGCCTGCATTTGTCGAAAAATTCAATGGAGAAACTCAATATCAGCAGTCAAAATAAGGCCAGGGGCTGACTGGAATAGACCATCAATTATTCTTATGCAAGGTCAAATTGAAGTTGAAGAAAATTTAAAAAAGTTCACAGGAACTAAAATACAAACTTTTATCTACAGAACCTGAATTTAAAAGTCATCTCAAGAATGTATTTGAGACACTAAACACAAAATAGTAGATGAGTTGTGGGATGATATTTTTTTAATATTACAAAGCAGAAAGTCACTACAAGACAGAAGCGAAATAAAAGACCAAATTGGGGACAATGGCACAAACTGGGTACTGAAGAGCTCACCCTGAGGGCTGCAACAGCTCACCCCGAGCCGAGAGCAGCTCGCCCTGGGCAGAGGGCCGACGGCTCTCTCTGAGCCGGGGCCAAGGGCAGCCTGCCAGAGGCAGAGGGCCCCAGGCAGAGGGCCACGATGGCTCGCCCCAAGCCGGGGGCCGAGGGCAGCCCGCCCGGGCAGGGGGCCACAATGGCTCTCCCCGGGCAGAGGGACACGAATGCCTAGGGTATCCAGTGTTACCTAGGCCACCTTCTGCCACCCTCCCCCCCAGTAAACCTGAAAGCAACACCCTCAAAGCCCTTCTATTTGTAACTCACAAGGTTGTTCTCTCTAGGTTTGCTCCCTTTCCTATAGGTAA
>NW_006408014.1:0-1102 GCF_000299155.1 Elephantulus edwardii
TACTTTGGAGAGGTCTCTGACAGCAGACTTTACCAATGAAATTTGTCTTTTAATTTTCTGGTTGCTGGTACCAAGAGTGTTGATTGTAGAACCAAGCAAACAGAAGCTCTTAACAATCTCAATCTCTTCACCATCCATCCTGATGCTACCAACCATCCTAGTGGTGAGAATCTTTGTTTTCTTGACAATGAGCTTCAATCCATATTGAAGACTGCAGTCCTTGACCTTCTACAACAAGGGCTTCAGGTCCTCCTCAGTTTCAGCAAGCTATATCAAAATGACTATAGGGCAGTGAGGCCAGGGTAGATGGAAAGGACAGGAAGAAAATGGATAGTAAAGGATTATAGCATCACACTCGGTGAAGGGAAGATAATTCTGAAAAGAAGAGACTATATAAGACGTTATGTGTAGTACCACTAAGAAGCTGATAGAAGACATGCATGAGAGAATAAGGACTGGGAGAACTGCAGAGTAAATCTATATTAAAACACAATGTATAAATGATTGTATAGAAGTCAATAAAAATATATCATGATAATTTTCTGATACCTTTAAAATTTCTTCAAGAATATAATTTTAGTAGTTTTAACAATATTTTTTGCATTTTTTATTGGTTTACTTAAAAAGTTCATATGCATTTTGATTTACACTATTCTTCATTCACACTCTTTCATACAATCATTCTCATGCATCATGTTTTATAAAATTAATCCCAGATATTCCATTACTCAGAATATACCCTAAGTAAATGAGAACTAAGACACAAATGGAGATTTGTACACCAGTGTTCATAGAAGCATTATTCACTATCCTAAGAACATGGAAATAGCCCAAAAGTCTAATCATAACTGTGAATGGAGAAACTGATATATTCATTCACACAATGGAATACTAGTACTCAAGGATAACAACTTCAAAATATACTACATAACACATATTTTTAGGAAAAAAATTAGGCTAAAGGATATTCTGTTCCATAATTGCACTTGTACTTGTATTTAACTGTTGTTGCTGTTATTAAGTGTTGCTGAGTATGGCTCATAGTGACCCTATGAACAGTCAATCTGAGCCCTGTCCAATCCTATATTATCATCTCTGACAT
>NW_006408015.1:0-1042 GCF_000299155.1 Elephantulus edwardii
CACTCTACAACCCTCATTCCGGACTCTTATGATAATCATAATGCCCTAAAATATATTAATTTTAAACTATTCTCTCCCTCATCGGCTTCAATGCAATAAGCATAATTTATGCAGTTTTTCTCAGTCCTACCCCCACCCCAATGTCAGCCTCATTCTGCAACAGTAACACCATCTAATATTTGTCCTTTTGTGACTGAGATATTTCACTAAGCATAATGTCCTCCAGGCTCACCCATTTTGAATAATATTGCATGAGTTCCATGTTTTTCAATGCAGTGTAGTATTCCATTGTGTAAATCTACCACAGCTTCTTTATCTATTTGTTTGTTGATGGTCACTTAGGTTGTTTCAGACTCCTTGCTATTGTGAAAAAAGCCGCGATAAACACAGCTGTGCATATATCTGCTTGGATGTCATTTATGGTCTCTTTAGGGTATATTCCCAGTACTGGAATTGCTGGGTGAAAAGGTATCTCTATTTGCAACTACTTCAGAAAGCGCCACACTGCTTTCCACAGTGGGGCACCATTTTACATTCCCACCAACAGTGAATAAGACTTCCAGTCTCTCCACAACCTCGCCAGCATTTGTTGCTTGCTGTTCTGTTAAATTTTGCTATTTTAACTGGGGTGAGATAATATCTCATAGTTGTTTCAATTTGCATCTCTCTTAGGGCTAGGGATTTTGAGCATTTCTTCATGTGCTTGTTGACCATCTGAATATCTTCTTTGGTGAAGTATCTGTTCATATCCTGTGCACATTTTTCTACTGGATTATTTACATTTATCTTGTTGTGGTGCTCAAGTATTTTATAAATTCTGGATATAACTCCCTTATGTGACATGTCATTATCAACACTTTTTCCCAGTCTGTGGCTTCCCTTTTTACCCTGTTGGAGAAGTTTCTGGATGCGCATAGGGACTTGATTCTTAGAAGGTCCCATTCATCTATTTTATCTTCTCCAGTTTGTAAATTTTTCAGAATACTTGGAAGACTCTTTATGTTGTGAATTAGGACTACTAACGTTCTTCCAAGCTTTTCTT
>NW_006408016.1:0-1103 GCF_000299155.1 Elephantulus edwardii
GGTCCCTGACAGCAGACTTCCCCAGTGCAATTTGTCTTTTGAATTCCTGACTGCTAGTGACAAGAGTGTTGATTGTGGAGCTGAGCAAGCTGAAATGATTGACAACAATTTAATATCCTCTCTTTCTATCTTGGTGCTGCCAATTGAACCAATGGTGAGAATCTTTTTGATGTTCAACTTCAATTCATATTGAAAACTATAGTCCTCGACTTTCTACAGCAAGCAAGTCAGGTCCTCCTAAGTTTTGGCAAACAAGGTTGTGTCATCTGTACAACACAGATTGTTGATGAGTCTTCCTTAAATCCTGATGCCACATTCCTCCTCATAGAGCCCAGCCTCCCAGATGATCTGTTCTGCCTAAAGATTAAAAAGATATGGAGATAGGATGCATCCCTGACACAGTTCCTTTTCTGATTTTGAACCATGCAGTGTTACCTTGCTCTGTTCTGACAACTGCCTCCTAGTCTGAGTGATGGTTTCATATGAACACAATCAAGTGTTCTGGGATTCCCAGTCTTCTCAGAGTCCGCCACAATTTATTATGATCCACACGGTCAAATGCCTTTGCATAATCAATGAAACACAGATAGACATTTCTCTAGTACTCTTTGTTTTTAGCCAAGATCCATCTGACATTGGCAATAATGTCTGCAGTTCCATGGCCTCTTCTAAACCCAACTTGTCTTTCTGGCAGTTCTCTGTTGATGTACTGTTTAGTAGTCTTTTTTTTTTTTTAAATAACCTTCAGCAGGATTTTGCTTGTGTCTGATATTAGTGGTATTATTTGATAATTTCCACACTCAGTTGGGTCACCTTTTTTTGAATGGGAATAAATATAGATCTCTTCTAGTCAGTTAATCAGATAGTTATTCTCCATATTTCTTGGCACAACCTGGTTAGCACCTCCATGGTTGCATCTGTTTGTTGAAATATTTCAGTTGGTATTCTATCAATTCCTGAGGCCTTGTTTTTTGCCAGTTTCTTAAGAGCAGCCTGAACTTCCTTCCTCCTTCATCACCATTGCCTCTTGATCATATGTTGTTGTTGTTGTTGCTATGTGCCATCGAGTCGTTTGCGACTCATAGCGACCCTATGCATAACAG
>NW_006408017.1:0-1103 GCF_000299155.1 Elephantulus edwardii
TCCTCCTCCTCCCCCTCCTCCTCCACTACCTCCTCCTCCACCACCGATGGCACCTTTGCTGCTCAGAAAAACCGAACGCACTCAATCACTTCAGGTAAGAAGTAATCTAAAAACAGTCTGCTTTGGTTGCTGTGTATAGAGGAGTAAAACCCCCAGGCCTTGTAAGGCTTCACTCAGGCCTACATTATGGCAGCTACTGTGTTTTCAAAAGCATCT
Source organism: Elephantulus edwardii (assembly GCF_000299155.1). Classification (NCBI taxonomy): domain Eukaryota; kingdom Metazoa; phylum Chordata; class Mammalia; order Macroscelidea; family Macroscelididae; genus Elephantulus; species Elephantulus edwardii. Next base: position 217 of record NW_006408017.1, read on the forward strand.
TTCTTTGGGAACTCATAAAAGTCAGATTTGGGAATGAAAAGGATACTTTTCTTTTTAGAAAGGGATAAATAAATCAAACCCAACAGAGCAGATTTCCTATTAGCTTCTTGGCATATCCTTTTACTCCAAAAAAGGAAAACTTTTCTCAGAAACCAAATTAAGAACAGACATTTGCCTAGTGAATGAAGTAAGACTATAAGGAGTAGGCAAATTCTAAAGCTTAGTCATGAGATTGGATATCGAGTGTTCTTTACAGTTACTTGCTGCCAGGAGGGCCCAAATATTTGTGAATCATTAAAATAAGCATCGCTCAGTTTTTAAATTTGCAGAATTTTCACTGTAAATGTAATTGATTGAAATTGGCAATCTGAGTTAAATCTAGAGTTGGTTGTTATGATTTGACCTAATGTCAAATGTGACTATGCCTTCTCTGTCTGTGGGAGCTGGAGTAATATTTTTTGGGTAATTCAGGCACTACCTTGCTTTGAACTGAGTAATTCCTTTGACTTCTACTTTAATATAATGTATTGTGGAGAAAATGCGTAGTTTCAGACAATTCACTCATCTATTATTTATTATCCAAATCTTAGTTATTGATGAATACTTTTATAATAGCTTCAATGCCTATGAGTACTAAATATAGTCTTGTTCTTGTTGAATAGATATATTTTTAGACTCCTAGTAAATAAAATTAAAGTGTATACTATTAATTCTATTTAAAACTATATTTGGATTTGCATTTGGCTAGATATCCTGGTTTTCATATGAATTCTAACTTCTCCATGCATTTTAAGGCTGGACCATTAAAAAGAGATGGGCCCATGCAGATAACAGTTAAAGATCTACTGACTGTAAAATTAAAGAAAATACAAAGTGTTGACGAAAGG
>NW_006408018.1:0-1046 GCF_000299155.1 Elephantulus edwardii
GGTGTGCCTGATTCAGGCCATGGTCTTTTCAATCACTTGCTATGCATCTGCAAGCTGAACAATGACTAAGGATGACAGAGGCAAAACTGATACAAACAGATATGTCTTGGAGAAAATGCAGTCAGAACTTGGAGACAAAGATGACAAAACTTAGTCTACATACTTTGGGCAAGTTGCGATGAGAGATTACTCCTTGGAGAGAAACATCGTGCTTGGAAAGGTGGGTAGTCAGTTTTCGAAAGAGAGTAAGACCTTCCACCAGGTGAATTGTCACAGTGATAGCAGCAGTGTGCTTGAGTGTGTCAGAGAAGGTGAGGACGTGTAAGCTGGGACAGGGCTCAGAGACACTGTTCACAGGGCTGCTGTGAGTCGAACGCAACTCAAGGGCACCTAACAACAGCTCCTCATTATTTCCATCCTTCTGCGTCCTGTGGTTTTCTTTTTCTCTGCTTTTCCTGGTCCCTTAAGATATACAATTAAGTTATTGATTTTATATTTTAAAAATAGGAGTACATATGTCTATAAATTTTCCTCTAGCACTGCTTTTACTGCATCTTCCAAATTTACTGAACTTCTTGGATGTGGAAATAAGTGTTTTGCAACAAATTTGAAAAACAAATTAACAATTATTAATTAAGTTGCTATGTATTCCTGTAGGCTGAGGGTGAGGGCCAGTGCGTTGTGAGTCTCGGTCCCAGCTGGACCTTTGGAAGGCCTCTCGTGTCTTGAATAGGGACACATACGCGTATGGAATGTTCGAGGATCTTGTGCCTTTCTTTTCATCCCAAGTGGGTGTCATCAGAGGGGACTGGCCAAAAGAATTGGGGGTCTCTGGTGCAGAGTCTGCGAGCATTTGGGTGTGCCAGAATTGTAAAATACTGGTTTTTTATTGTTTTTGGTCAAACATTCTTCTAGATCGTATAGCCCTGGTCTGTCCATTTGCTGTACAGAGGTAACTTGTGGTTGCTGTGATGCTGAACACTGTGACACTGATGTGCCAAATGCAATATGGTTACCCATGGTGGACAGTGTTTGGTGGAGCTCCC
>NW_006408019.1:0-1092 GCF_000299155.1 Elephantulus edwardii
ATGGAATACTATGCAGCACATAGGAGCAATAACTTTGTAAATTATTACCTAACTTGGGAGGGACTGAAAAGCATTATGCTGAGTGAACTAACTCAGTCTCACAAGGATAATTATTATATAAAAGTGTTATTATAGAATGAGTATAAGGATCCAGAAGGGGTGAAAGAGGCTGGAAGCAGAGCGATGTAGATGTGCAGGGGAAGGGGGAATTAATCATTGGGTTGTACAATTTGTATTTGAATTTTGTAAATAAACTCATAGAAAAGAGTTTTTAAAAAGAAGAAAAAATAGTCAACATGAAGTAAAGAAAATTAAAATTATCTATCTATACACATCCAAATTATAGGCCTTCGAAAACCCTATGTACAATAGAGCACACTTAGACTATCATTTGGACTAAGAGACATGGCAATTGAAACTGAAATCTTAGAAATGGAAACAGAGAGAAAGAGGAACAGCTGTAAGTAGACACTAGTGATTGGAATGTGGAATGTGAGAAACATGCATGTAGGAAAATTGGACATTGTTAAGAAAGAAATGGAATGTATAAATATTGACATACTAGCTAGGTATTGGCGAAGTGAGATGGCTTGGCATGGGACATTTTGAATAAGATGATCATATGATTTACTATGCCAGGGATGAAAAGGTGAGAAAAAATGGGGTTGGTTTCACAATTAAAGAAGTCATTTCTAGATCCATCCTGAAATACAATGTGGTGAGTAACAGGATAATACCCATACGCATACAAGAAAGTTCAGTGAATACCACTATCATTCAAATATATGCACCAACAACCAGAGCAAAAGAGGAGGAAATAAAATATTTCTACCAACTTTTGCAGTCAGAAATTGATCAAACATGCAATCAAGATTCATTAATAGTAATGGGAAACTGGAATACAAAGCTGGGAACAGAGAAGAAGGATCAGTAGCTGGAACGCACGGGCTCAGTGAGAGAAATGAGGCCAGAGATAGAATGATAGAGTTCTGCACATTCAATGATTTATTCATTGCAAATACCTATTATAGGAAACATAAACGCAAGCTATTCACATGGATCTCACCTGATGGTATGCATAGGAATCAAATC
>NW_006408020.1:0-1102 GCF_000299155.1 Elephantulus edwardii
GTTCTTCTTCATTTGGATTTAAGCCTTCAATGTTTGCTGCAATCTCTGGGCTTGCATGTAGAAAATGAGGAAGTGAAATATATACTGGTTTTCCTGCAAAGTTTTAAGAGAAAATGGAGAATAATTTTCTATATTTTCAAAATTGTCATTTACTTCAAGCATCACTCAATACTGCATCATGTAAAATAAAGGTTTTCGAATAATGAAAAATTCATAGGTGATTTTGAATCTTGAAATCTGTGTAAGGACGAGAATTATAAAATCATGTCACTATTGTAGTTTCAGACCTTTCTAATTAGTCAGCTAATATTAAGCTCTATATGCAATGTTTAAATTTTGTGTGTTCATGTTTTAAATAGATCTCTATTCATTAAGAATTAGTTTCTTCACCTTTAGAATAGTTCTTTCTCTATCACAATCCAGTATAACTAAAGATAGCAATGTAAGACTGATTAAGTTCTTTGATTCAGAGATGCATATAAAGGAAGCTTACCTATCTTTACCATTTTCTAGAAGAGAAAATCCTAGAAAATTTCAGATAATTTGGGATGCTCAGTGTATTCTGGAGATTACTTTTATTTTACTTAAACCCAAATGTTGTACTGGGGAAATACTGGTAGGGTTTAATTTAATGGAAGCCTTAAGTTTTTCCAACACTGAAATACAATTGAAGACCTCAAAAACAGAAGAACATCAACACTGATAATTTCCCAATGTTATTTTAATCTTTTCCCCCTTCTTGTTGTGTACCACAAAGTCAGAACCGATCCATAACTGACCCTCTGGCAGGTTTTCAGAGGCAGTTAACCAGAGGGGAAATTGCCCATCCTTCTCTGGAGGAGCAGCTGGTGGATTTGAATCATGTGCCTTTGGATTGCAGCACAGCTTCTTGCCACTAGGCCACCAGAGTGTCATTATGCTTTATTTTAGGATTAGACCTTTACATAGAAAAGGATGTGGGGTAAAGAATCTGCATATTATGTCATGGGCAATAAAAAAAATACTCACCTTCTTTGCACTTGCCAATATCTAGTACACCATACAATGTACAATTCATTGAGATAATTTTTTCTGTGCAGAAACAATGGTTGTCTGGATTTTG
>NW_006408021.1:0-1029 GCF_000299155.1 Elephantulus edwardii
GCGCTGCTGGGGGTTTATGCAGCAGCACCCTGTGTGTTAAGGGTCACACAGGTATGGGTTGCAGGGGTTCACACAGTGTCCGGTAGTCTTCGTTCCTCTGGGGTCTCACAGTCTTCGCTCCTCTGGAGTTCCGTGGTAGGTGGCTGACTGTTGTTCTTCCCGGGTCTCTTCCAGGTCCCTCTAGCGGCCTTCCCCGGTCTGGCGGCCTCGCCCTCGCGCTGTGTCGCCCTCGTGCTGCCCTCCCCCTTTATAAATGGAGAAGGGAACCTGAGAGTGGTGAACAGACACGCCCCCCCCAACAGTTCTTTTGGCAGAGGTAGTCAGCAGATCAAAAGATGTGGTGCATTTAGGATATCTGCCATCTTGGAAATGCTGCCACTGTTGTGTCGTCGAGTTGTAGACAGCTCACAGTGACTCTCATCAATGCATTGTTTTGGTGATCTTCCTCTCTGGCCTGCCCAGGGAAACCCCAACCTGCCACTGCGTCTCCCCCAGCCACCATCTTGGCTCCAAGAATTCTCCCCAGAACAAATCCACTCTGTGGAGGCAGTGTGGCGGCTCTGTTGCACCAGCAGGGGGGCAGGGTGGGAGCAGAGCCTACAGTCCATCCCAGGTGAGGGGATCCCTGGGCTCCAGAGGTGGGATCCCCATGGAGCTGTGGGGGTGGTGCAAGCTCGGCAGCAAGGGGCTGGGAGCTGCGGGTCTCACCCATTCCTCCCTGGGAATCCTTGATCTCCTGATGTCTCAACATCAATCTGCACCGAAGACAGTCATCAACTGTTTAACTGTTCAATTATCAATAAACAGAGATCTGTAGAAGGCCATGGTGTCCCTCCTGCATGTGGTCTGTTGCTCCCGCAGCTCGCCATGTTGTTTCTGCTGCCATCTTGAAATCTTCTTCCATCTTCTTTATTATTCAACATTCTCCCCATCGCATACTTAAGTATTACAACTTAAGGCTTTAATTTGTTCTTCAATTCCTTTCACATAAAAAATGCTAACAAGTCCGTTGCTTTTGATTTTCTGATT
>NW_006408022.1:0-1102 GCF_000299155.1 Elephantulus edwardii
TTAAAATAGATTGAACACTAGAAATGAAATTGATATTATATAATAGAGATGTTTAAGTTTAATGAAGTTTTAATCTGAAATTTTACTTCTATTTCCCTATATTCTCTCTACTAAAAATTCTATGGTGGTGGTGGTGCTAGGTGTTATCATGCTGAGTAAGACTTACTACAACTCTATGAACAACAGATATGAACTTTGTTCTATCCTGCACCATCCTCACAATCTCTGACACACTTGAGCCCATTGCTGCCATCACTGTATCAATCCTCCTGGTTGAGGGTCTTCCTCTCCTTTACAGGCCCTCCATCCTTCCCAGCATCATGTCCCTCTCCTTCCAGCAACATGCCCAATACATGTAAGGTGAAACCTCATCATTCTTACCTCCAAAGAGCGCTCCGGCTGCACTCTTTCCAGAGCCTGTCTGTTCATTCTCTTGGCTATCCATAGGATGTTCAGTACTCTTTTCCAACACCCCAGCTCAAAGGCATTGATTTTTTTCTGTCATCCTTATTTATATCTGGCTTTCAGATGCATAGCAAGTAATCAGAAAAAATTATGACCCAAATCAGATGTATTTGAGTCCTCAAACTTAAATCATTGCTCCAAAATAATCTGGAGAGGTCCCTAACTGCAGATTTTCACAGTGCAATGTGCCTTCTTAATTCCTGACTGCTGGTACCAAGGGTGTTAATTGTGGATCCAGCAAGATGAAACTGTTGACAGTTTCCAGCTCCTCTCCATCCATTATGATGCTATCTATCAGTCCAGTGGTAAGAACCTTTGTTTTCTTGACACCTAGATGAAATCCATATTAAAGGCTGACTTTCTTGATCCTCTGCAAAAAGTGCTTGAAATTCTCTTTACTTTTAGCACACAATGTTGTGTCACCTACATAATGTAGATTACTGATAAGTATTCCTCCAATCCTGACGGCACACTCCTCTTCATAGAATCCAGCTTCTCGGAGAATTTACAGTGCAATCAAATGGTCTGGGATTCCCATTGTCCTCAAGGTTAGCCACAATCATGTGATCTACACAGTCAAATGCCTTTGCATAGTTGATAAAGCACAAATAGGCATCCTTCTGGCACTCTGTTTTCA
>NW_006408023.1:0-1102 GCF_000299155.1 Elephantulus edwardii
GGAGCTTATCCTGTGTCATCCTCACCATTCCCAACACACCTGACTTCATTGCTACAGTCACTATGCCAAGCCATATTTTTTAGAATCTTCCTATCTTATGTTTCGCCTACACATTTCAAAGTATGATGTCCTTCTCCAAGGACTGGCTCCTTCAAACAGCATATCCAAAGTATGTGAGAGGAAATCTCACCATCCTTGTCTCCAAGGAACAGCCTGGTTTGACTTTGTCCAAGACAGACTGTCTATGTGCTTGTCAGCCCTTTCTCCATGCTTATTCAATCTGTACTGCTGAAAGCAACAAGAACTGTCTTCAAATGGGGTACTCATATTCACACACTCACTGGCATTGAGTTGGAACCAACTCACAGCTGATCCCCTAGAGTTGTCAGAGGCTATAAATTGCGCACGAAGTTTTTACTCATCATTTTCCTGTAGAGAAGCTGGTATATTTGGAACCCCAGCCTTTGTGTTGGTAATACAAACCTTTGCCCCCTAAATCTCCAGAGCTCCCAAATAGGTTAGAAGCAGAAAAAGAATCTTTCTTCATTTCTTGCCTTCTCTTACTGAGATTAAATACTTGCTTTCACATATCTTTAATTGGTTTATAATTATGGAAATGTTGTTGTTGTTAGATGCTGTCAAGTCAAGTATGACCCCATAATAACTCTACAAACAACAGATATGAACTCTGTCCTATCCTGTGCCACCCTCACAATCCCTGACACACTTGAGCACATTGCTGTGCTCACTGCGTCAGTTCATCTCATTGAAGGTCTTCCTTTCCTTCAATGGCCCCCCAAAATAAATTAGAATATATTTCCAACTATGAAAACAAAGCTATTTTATTAAATAAACGTTCCCAAAAATAAACCAAAGTCAAAGAGGACCCACAAAAAGGAAGCTGCATCTGAAGACTTCCTTCTTTTTCCTCATCAGAGCAGCTAGGAAAAGAGGAACCAATTTATTTGAACACTTCCCCTTTACCACAATAAAGAATAACAAATATAGGGAGCTTTGGTGGCCTAGTAGGTAAGGAGTTGCACTGCCAAGCCAAAGATGAGTGGTTCGAATTGATCAACTGCTCCTCAGGAGAAAGCTAAGC
>NW_006408024.1:0-1102 GCF_000299155.1 Elephantulus edwardii
TTACTTCTATGCATCAGAGAGCTGCACAATGACTAAGGATGTTAGAAGAAGAATTGATGACTTCAAATTGTGGTGATGGAGAAGAGTCTTGAACATACTATCGTCTACCAAGAAAACAGATAGGTCTGTATTGGAGAGGGTGAAACCAAGTTTCTTCTTGAAGGCTAGGATTTTGAAGCTCCATCTGACATACTTTGAGCACATGATCAAGAGAGACTGGTCTTTGGAGATGGACATCAGTGCTCAGAAGGGTGGGGGGCCAGCACAGGAGAGGAAGACTCAGTATGAGGTGGATTGATACAGTAACTGCGGCAATGGGGGTTGGTGTGTCAGAATTAATGAGACTGGCTCAGGATAGGGCAGGCTTTAGAGCTGCTGTACATAGGATCAACTTGACAGCACTTAACTACAACAACAGTGTGTTGAACGTTGCCACTGTTACTAGAATGAGATGATATTTCATTATGGTTTTAATTTGCCTCTCTCTTATTGCCAGTGATTTTGAACATTCATTTATTTGTTGGACATCCGAACATCTTCCTCTGAAAATTCTCTGCAGGCTTTTGACCATTTTGTAATTGTGTTATCAGTATTTTTCTTGTGGAGGCTCTGTAAGATTCTGTAAACATTTGATGAGACCCTTGTCTGAGATGGTATTGCCAAATGTTTTTCCCCAGTCAGTAGGCTTTGGTTTCATTCTGTTGGAAAATATTTTTTATGCACACAGATATTTAATCTTTAGAATGTTTCATTTATGGATTTTATCCTCTCCAGATTATGCATTTCTGGCTGTATTTGTAAGTCTCTTTATATGATAGACCAGGCTGTCTAAGCTTGATCCTAGTTTGTCTCTGATGAACTTGATGGTTTTGGTCTCTGATCCACATTGAGTTGATTTTTGTGTACAGTGTGAGATATGGATCCTCTTTCAGCTTTCTGCAGTTAGCAGTTCAGTTTTGCCAGCACCGTGTGTTGAAAAAGTTGTCATTTTCCCATTTGATAGGTTTTATTTCCTTGTAGAATATTAGTTGCACATGCTGTTCCATTGGACTACATGCATGTAATTTTACCAGTACCATGGTGTTTTGGTTACTACAATTGT
>NW_006408025.1:0-1101 GCF_000299155.1 Elephantulus edwardii
CGAGGACTGTCCTTCATAGGGTCACTATGAGTCGCCTGCGACTCGACGGCTCTTAACAACAACAACGACAGAGCTCTTCGCATTCCACATAAAATTGGAAATTGCCTTTTCTATCTCCTTGAAGAATAGAATTGGTACCTGTATTGGGATTGCATTGAATTTGTAAATTGCCTTTAGTAGAATTGCATTTTCATGATATTAAGTCCTCCTATCCATGAGCATGGCATATTCTTCCATTTCTCCAGATCTTGTTTCTTGTAGTAATGTTTTGTAATTGTCTTTGTATAAGTCTTTTGCATCTTTAATTAGATTTGTTCCCAAGTATTTAGTCTTGGGATTAGCTAGTGTAACTGCTATTGTTTTTTTATAGCTCCATTTCTATATTCTCATGAAGGCATATTGTTCCAGGTCACCTGCTACTCTGTAGAAGGATGGGCAATCTCCTTCTGAACAATTAACTGCCTCTGAAACCCACCAGAATGTCAGCTATAGGTCAGTTCTGACTCTATGGTTTACAACAATAAAAACCTTGTACCCTGCTACTTTGCTTAATTGGTTAACTCTATCCTATAGTTAAATAGTTTTCTTCCTGAATCTTTAGGGATTTCTGAGTATACTATCATATCATCTGCATATCAAGATAGTTTTATCTCCTCTTTGCCAATTTGTTTACCTCTTATTTCCTTGTCTTGTATTATCTCTTTCGCTAATACTTCCAGTAGAATAAGGAGAGGTGAGAGTGGGCATTCTTGTGTTGTTCATGTTCTCAAAGGGAATGCCTTTAATCTTTCTCCACTGAAAATAAATTTGGCTTTTGGTTTTTCACATATATTTTCCAATATGTTGAGAAAATACCCTCTATTCCTATTTTGTTGAGTATTTTAATCAGGAAATCTGTTGTGTTGTGACAAAGACTTTTCCTACATCAGTTGTTAAGTTCATGTGATTCATGTTCTTTGCTTTCTTAATGTGGAAAAATATATTAATTGTTTTTCTTATGTTGAACCATCCTTTCACATTCTTATGAATTCCACTTGGCCATGATGAATTATTTTTTTGATGTACTGTTGGATTCTGTTGCCTAGTATTTGTTGAGGATTT
>NW_006408026.1:0-1087 GCF_000299155.1 Elephantulus edwardii
CATCCTGGAGAGGGTTAAACCAGGCTGCTCCTTGGAGGCAAGGATTCTGGGGCTTCACCTGACATACTTTGAACATATTGTAAGGAGAGACCGGTCCTTGGAGAAGGACATAATGCTTTGGAGGGTGGAGGGACAGCGCAGGAGTGGAAGGTCCTCTATGAGGTGGATTAATTCAGTGACTGGGGTAATCAGGATGGGTGTGTTGGAGGCAGTGTGATTGGCACAGGATAGAGCAGAGTTTAGGGCTGTTGTACATGGGGTCACTATGAGTCGCAAGCCACTCGACTGCACATAACAACAACAGAGCAGCAAATAACAAATGCTGGTGAGGTTGTGGAGAAACTGGAACTCTTATGAACTGCTGGAGTTTAAAATGATGCAACCACTATGGAAGACAGTATGACGCTTTCTCAAAAATTTGGAAATAGAAATACGATTTGACCCAGCAATTCCACTACTGGGAATATACTCTAAAGAAACCAGAACTGCCACCAAAACATATATACACACAGCCATGTTTATTGAGGCTTTGTACACATTAGCAAAGAGTTGGAAACAACTCAAGTGCCTATCAACAAATGAATGCATAGAGAAGTTGTGGTATATTCACACAATGGAATACTATGATGTATTGAAAAACAAGAAACTCAAGAAATATTATAATGAAATATTCAAAATGGGTGACCCTGGAGGACATTATGCTGAGTGAAATATCTCAGTCACAAAAAGACAAACACTGCATAGTGCCACTGTTGTAAAGTGGGACTGACATCGAGTTTGGGGGGAATCTAAGAGGGGATAAATAATGTATTCTGCATTGAAACAGATGAGGGAGAGAGCTGTATAGGAGGAATATATGATTAGGTATTATTGTCATGACAAGAGTCCAGAATGAAAGCTTCATCTGCATAGTGGAGTGGACTGGGGGTGGAGGGAGAATTGTATAACAATGAAAGAATTTTTTTTTTTTTTACTTTTCAATGAGAAAGGCGAACCAGAGGAGAGAGGTGGGCAGGAAAGAAAGTGTGCGACAATGAATGAAGGAAATCCAAAATGTCCTGAAAATAAATAAAAACAAAGAATTATT
>NW_006408027.1:0-1101 GCF_000299155.1 Elephantulus edwardii
AATTTTGTTAAGGGTCTTCCTCGCCTCTACTGACCCTCCATCTTTTCAAGCATGATGTTCTCCAATGATTGGACCCCTCCTAACAACATGCCCAAGGTATGTGAGATGAATTTTCACCATTCTTGCTTCCAAGAAGCCTATGGTTTCACCTTCTTCAAGATAGACCTGTTTGTTCTTTTGGTAATTCAGTACTCTTATCCAGCACCATACCTCAAAGGCATTAATTCTGCTTCCATTGTCCTTAGTCACTGTCCAACTTCCAGATGCACCACCAAACTCAACAGCATTCAGTATGTTTTGTCATTCTTGAGGAGTTTGGATTTAGATACTGTTATTTAATCACAGCCGTGCTTACAGTGTTAGTAAAATAGATCATATGCACATATATGGAATCTGCCTGACCTGAATATTTTTCAATGCATCTGATGATGCACTAACATTCTCTATGCCATCATTTCTTTGAAAAATATTTACAGTCTACAATTTTCTCCCAAACTATATGATATATATACAATCATTTGTATTTCAGTAGAAAAGCATAACAATTTGAAAACTTGCCATGTTTAATTTACTTTTGAGAATCATTTGCTCAAGATTCTGTTAAATTATACTCCTTTCACTTCATTATGTATTCAAATCTTGTGGCTCTTTCATTTTGCTCTTTTCTGATTCAGGAGACTGGGATGGAGTATGGGTGAGGGTAAATGGGGGAAAAAGGTGGTTTTTTTACAAGACAACATAGAGCTGAGGTGACTCCAACTTTGCCCATTTACGTCACTACTCATGAACTTATGTCACATCTCTGAACAGCTTCTGGGTTCAAGAGTAACTTTTCATTTCAATGTAGAATCAGTGTTACATTTCTGAAGCCATTTTAAACAGCAATTAAAAAGAGTACATGAACAATTAGAAAAGGTCAACAAAACTCAGCTGAAGTTGCTGTAACAACCTCACACATTCAGTCAATTGTAACTGCATCACAACTGCTGTTTGGTCAATAACAATTTTAAAATACCTTGTACTATAACACGTTGCTGTGTTGTTATGTGCCATCGAAGAGCTTGCAACTCATAGTGACCCTATGTACAACAGCCCTAAACT
>NW_006408028.1:0-1101 GCF_000299155.1 Elephantulus edwardii
AAAAAAAAAAAAAGACAGACTATTCATGTTGTGAACTAGTGCTTCTAGGGTTCTTCCAAGCTTTTTTAAAAATTAGTTTATAGTCCTTGGTTTTAGTCCTAGGTCGTTGATCCTCTTTAAGTTGGTTTTTGTGTGTCGTGTGAGGAGTGGATCTTGTTTGAATTTTCTGCAGATGGTTTTCCAATTATGCCAACACCATTTGTTAAAAAGGTTGCCATTTCCCCACTTAACTGTATTTCACCTCATAAAAAATCAGGTAACCATGGGTAGATGGGATGATTTCTGGGTTCACAATTATATTGCATTGATCTATGTTTCTGTCCTTGTACCAGTACCATGCTGTCTTGACCATCATGACAGTGTAGTAGGATTTGAAATCAGGGAGTGAGATGCTTCTGTTTTTAAGTAGTGCATTGCTTATTTGGCATCTCTTTCCATTAAAAATGATATTGGAGATTGCCTTTTCCATCTTGTTGAAGAATGGATTTGTTGTTTGTATTGAGATTGCACTGAATGTGTAGATTGCCTTTGGTAGTATTGTCATTTTCACAATATTGAGTCTTCCTCTCCATGAGCAAGATATATTCTTTCATTTCTCCAGGCTTCTTTTTGTTTCTTGTAGTAATGTTTTGTAATTTTCTTTGAATAGATCCTTCTATATAGATTTACTCCCAAGTATTTAACTTGTGATTAGCTATTGTGGTGGGCATTGTTTTTCTTAGGTCCAGTGCTGTTTTCTTTGTCACTGTAGAGAAATTAAAATGAATTTTGTATGTTGATCTTGTATCTTGCCACTTTGTTGGTCAACTATGTCCAGTAGTTTTTGTGCTGAGTCTTTGGGGTTTTCTAAGCATACTATCATATCTTCTGCATATAGAGATTCTTTGAGCCTCCTCTTTGCCAATTTGGATACCTCTTATTTCCTTCTCTTGACTTATTGCTATCACCAAGTCTTCTAATACAATATTGAATAGGAGAGGTGATAGTGGGAATCCTTGCCTAGCTCCTGTTCTCAAAGGGAGTGCCTTTAATCTCTCTCCATTGAAAACAGTGTTGGCTCTTGGGTTTGAGTATATACTTTTTACTATGTTGATGATATTC
>NW_006408029.1:0-1063 GCF_000299155.1 Elephantulus edwardii
CAAAGATTATTGATGAGTCTTCCTTAAATCCTGATGCCACATTCTTCTTCACAAATTCTAGCCTCTCAAATAATCTTTTTAGCATACATACAACCCTGGCGCACACTTTTCCTAATTTTAAACCATGCAGTTTATTTTCTTTTGTTCCCACAAAAACTTTTTGGTCTAGGTATATGTTGCACAGAAGTACAATTAAGTGTTCTGGAATTCTCATTTTAATCAGTGTTAGTCCTAATTTGTTACAATCGGACAAGTCAAATACCTTTGCAAAGTCAATAAAACACAAATAGATATTCTCCTGGCATTCTTTGCTTTCTGCCTGGATCCACCTGACATCAGCAGAGATATTCCTGGTGTCACAGACTCTTCAAAATCCAGTTCTCTGGGTATGCATTGCTCTAGCCAGTTTTGAATGCTCCTCGAGTATTTTGTTTGCATGTGATATTAATGATATTTTTTATTAATTTCCAATACATCGGGTCACATTACATTGGTAATGGAAACAAACATAGATCTCATCCATTCTGTCAGCCAGGCAGCATGTCCTCCAAATTTTCTGGCATGGACTGGTAAGCACATCTAGGGTGGCATCTGTCATTTGAAACACTTCAATTGATATTCTATGAAATTAAATTTTTAAAATGAGTTCCATGCAGCTTCCATCAAAGCCTGGTCAGGAAAATCATTATTTGAGCGAGTTCAAGGAATGTAATAGCTATTTATTTCTCTTGGATTTTTTGAGCCCTCTTCCAGATTCTTCCTAAAGCAAAGGAAAATAAGGCACTTAGACTATATTGACACTATAAAAATGCTTTCATTACAGCGCAAGGGCGACGCAGCGCGAGGGCGATGCAGGACAAGGGCGAGGCCGCCAGACTGGGGAACATCACCGCCAGACAGGGGAACGCCGCCGCCAGACGGGGGAATGCCGCTAGAGGGACCTGGAAGAGACCCGGGAAGAACAACAGCCAGCCACCTACCGTGGAACTCCAGAGGAGCGAAGACTGTGAGACCCCAGAGGAACGAAGACTACCCTACACTGTGTGACCCCCCTGCAACCCAC
>NW_006408030.1:0-1081 GCF_000299155.1 Elephantulus edwardii
TGCCTGGGGCTTTGTCTGACATACTTGGGTTATGCCGGTCCTTGGAGAGGGACATCATGGTTGGGAGGGTGGAGGGCAGGCGCAGGAGGGGACGGCCCTCTAGGAGGTGGATTGATTTGGTGACTGGGGTAATTGAGGTATGTCAGAGACGAGATTGGCACAGGGCAGAACAGTTTAGGGTTGTTGTCCATAGGGTCACTGAGTCGCAAGCGACTCCACAGCATGTAACAATCTCATTTGATCTTTTTCTCTGATGTTGATTTACCCTTGAGCCATACGGTTTCTTCTGTGCAACTTCTACTGGTTTGGGAACAATCTGCTCCTTTCCAATAAGAATCATTTCAATGGAAGGGGAAGCTCATGTAGGAGGGGCACATCTTTGTTCATCTACATTTCAAAAACCAGAGAACTGACATCTATTGATGTCTTTCAGATAATTGGGGGCTTTCTTAAGCCACATACTGTATTAAGGGTATGGGCCTAGGCAGTAGCACTAGGTGGTCTTAAAACGGACCTGGGTGAACTCTGGTGGCCTACTGGCAGGATGCTGCACTGCAATCTCAGAGGTGCATGGTTTGAATCCTCCAGATGTTCTGCTGGAGAAGGAAAAACCATCTTCTGTACTAGTCAGAGCTGATTTGATGGTACACACACAAATTAACAGACCCCGAGATTTGAGCCTCTTGATTTTCGTAATTTTGTTCTATTTTCTTGGTCAAGTAGTGTACCATTTTGGGGACACCACCTGGGGTCACTGAAGAGATGACCTCATTTAATCTTGACAAATTTGATAGGTACTATTTCTTTCAGTGTATTTTATACATGAAGGAATACTAAAAATTTTAGAAAGCAGCTTTTAATTTCCCCATCTGTAAGGTAAATCAGAAGGGTGGTGATACCTACACCTACTTCACAGGGCTGTTGTGTGGATTAAAATGCTACTATGAAGGACGGACAAGTAATGCTCAGTGTTGAGAGTACAGGTCCGTGATATGTGACAGGACAAGCAAGGTTTTCTCAGCTGCTTCACAGAGGCCTTTGGATTTGTTTTTGTAAATAAAATTTTCTTGGTGAAAAAAAA
>NW_006408031.1:0-1101 GCF_000299155.1 Elephantulus edwardii
ATTGTGAGGGTGGCGCAGAATAAGGCAAGATTTTTATCTCTTTCATCAAGTTGCTAAAAGTCACAGGATATACCACACAAGACCACCACCAACAGCACTGAGGTGTCATAATTGCTTATAATTATTTCAGCAATAGATACTTAATACACATAAATATTTTCAAATAATGCTGTCTCATTTACTATTAATGCCCATGCCAGAGTAGCTTCCTGGTCTACATAGTGCAGCAGAAGTTGGAAATAAGTCATAAATAGTCGTTTACTAGCTACATGTTATCACTGGTGAATATTTCATTTTTATGAGTTTTTCACCAACAATGGAAACTTATCACTTGAAACATTTAAGAAATAAATCTTTTGTAAAATAATTAGGAAATTTCTGTAGATTTGGCTTAAGGAGATACTTTTTAAAATAAATGCACATTTGTCCTGATCATTATGGAAACAGTATTTATCAGTCATAGAGAACTTGTTATACATGGAAAAACAAAACGAAGATCATCTATACTTCTACTAGAAAGATACAGACAACTATTACTAGTTAATAAATTTTGTACATTTCTTTCTAGTCTTTTTCTTAGCATAGAAGCTATTTAGCTTACATTGTTTGCACAAATTTATTAACCATTTTTCCTTCTTCCATTTCAAGTTACTACAAATTACAACTGTACAATTATTATGGTTATTTAGCATAATCAGAAAGTTGGTGTCATATATTTTGTAGAAGTATTTCCCCTACTTTTAACATATAACCTTCAAGTTTAATTTTTGATATTGTAAATAGAGGCTGATGAACATCACCATACTTAATTAGGGTCTTTGTGTGAAAGAGCTTGGTGGCACAGCAGTTAAAGCACATGACTACTAAACAAAAGGCTGACCGTTCGACCACAGTCACCATCCTGTGGGAGAAAGACAGCGGTTTGTTTTTCTGGACAGTAGAGTCTTGGGAGTTCTATGAGGCAGCTCTGTGCTATAGCATTGCTTGAGTCAGAATCAATTTATAGCAGTGCTTTGTTTTTAGTTTCTTTGTGTGTGCTAGTACTGCTGTAGACAGAGTACCAAGAGTGAAATTGTGGACTCAAAGGGCTCAGCATTTCAA
>NW_006408032.1:0-1071 GCF_000299155.1 Elephantulus edwardii
TTTTTTTGTTTCTTGTAATAATGTTTTGTAATTTTCTTTGAATAGATCTTTTGTGCTTCTAGTTATATTTACCCCCAAATATTTAATCTTGTGATTAGCTATTGTGAAGGGCATTGCTTTTCTTAGCTCCAGCTCTGTATTCTCTCTGTCACTGTATCCCCATCTTCTTTTAATGCTTCCTATATCATTCACTCTTCTGCCCAAAGCATCCTTAAGCATTGCAACTTGAAGTTTGAATTTGTTCTTTAGTTCTTTCAGCTTAAGAAATCCTGGGAAAATTTGTCCCTTTTGATTTTTGGATTCCAATTCTTTGCACATTTCATTATAATACTTTGCTTTGTCTTCCCATACTGCCCTTTGAAATCTTCTATTCAGTTCCTTAACTTCTTGATTTCTTCCCTTTGTTTTGTCTTCTCTGCGCTCTAGCGCAATATCTATTCTCTTCTGATATCTACTTTGGTCTTTTCTCCTTCTTCTGTCTTTGTAATGACCTTTTGCATTCTTCATGGATGATATTCCTGATATTCTCCCACAGATCATCTGGTCTTTGTCCATTAGTGTTCAATCTCCCAAACCTGTTTCTGAATAAGTTTTTAAATTCAAGTGGGGCAGACTCAAGGTCAAATTTTGATTAATTTAGATTTTATTTGACCTTCTTTAGTTTTAATTTGAACTTGCAAATGAGTAGTTGGTGGTCTGTTTCACAATCAGCTCCTGGTCTAGTTTTCACTGCTGAGATTGAACTTCTTCAAAGATTCCTTCCATAGACGTATTCCATCTGATGCCTGTACATATATTATCAGGTGAAATCCATGTGTATAGCCTGCATTTATTTTTCTTATAAAAGGTATTTACTATGAATAAATCATTGATTGTGCAGAATTCTATCGTTCTATCCCCAGCCTAATTTCTGTTACAAAATCCATGTTGTTGTTAAGTGCAGTTGAGTCATAGGTGACTCATGGCGACCCTGTGAACGAAGTCTTCCACACTTGTGTGACTTTCATCTTTCTCCAGGTTCATAAGGATCTGGAGGCAAGCTGTCCACCATGGGTAACCATTCTCGCATTT
>NW_006408033.1:0-1101 GCF_000299155.1 Elephantulus edwardii
AACAAAAACACAGATATCAACAAAATACACAATCAACTTGAACATATTGACCGAATCACATTTCTTTTCATCACATAGGAATCAATCTCTAGAATCGAGTGTATGTCAGACCACAAAGCAAGTCTCAATAAATAAAAAGTAGAAATAATACATATAATCTTCTTAGATCACAATGCTATACAATGTACAATCAATATTAGGAAAATCAAAGGACAAATTATGAAATGCCATGAAATATTGAAGAACAATGGAGGATCCAAGAAACACTTCAGGAGTTGGATAAATCTGGAATAATTTATTCTGTGTGAAGTCAATCAGTCACAAAATGGCAAGTGCTGTATAAGTACGCTGATAAAAACTTTAGGAAATGTTTACATACAAAAAGAAGTGTTTATTAAGGTTACTAAGGATGAGAAATTCAAGAAAGGAAAACACGAGCTTGAAGACTTGTATTAAACAGGGTGAAGGAGAAGGCAATGTAGAAAAAAAGTGTTAATCAACATAATATCATCGAGGAAGTAAAAGATAAAAGAAGGATGCACAAGAGTTACTTACAGGAAAAGTGAATATTAGCACTTACAGCATCTTTAAATATCAGTTACAACAGACATTAGTCTACATAGGGATATGTAGACCTTTGGTATCAACAGTCAGGTAATCAGTAGGTTTATTATATCACAGTGAAAGTCTGCTGTCAGAGACCTCTCCAAATTATTGAGAAGAAATTATGTCATTTTGAAGATGAAAGACCATGTCTTTCTGATCACATGCTATGCATCTGAGAAATGGAGAATGAATAAGGATGACAGAAGAAGAGTTAATTTGAGCTGTGGGATTGGAGAAGAGTACTGAATATCCCATAGACTGCTAAAGAACAAGCAAATGTGCTTTGGAAAAAGTGCAGCCAGAGTGTTCCTTGGAAGCAAAGACATTGAACTTTTGTCTTACATACTTTGGGCATCTTGCTAGGAAGGACTATTAGAAAGGGACATCATGGTTGAAAAGCTGCAGGGGTCAGTGAAAGAGAGGAAGACCTTCAACTAGGCGAATTGACACAGTGGCTGCCACAATGGGCTCTAGTGTGTTAGGAAGTGTGAAAAT
>NW_006408034.1:0-1094 GCF_000299155.1 Elephantulus edwardii
GCATACTGCTTCCTAGAGTTGTTTACTGTAAAACAGATGGTCAAGCCAAGATGGGTGGTCCTGCTGTTTTTACAATGCATCTCCAATCCTGCTTTGCAGGTTAGCCAGGTCTTCACAGCTCCTCCCTCATAATATAATAAAATATGGGATGGGGCCTGTCTTAGGTGGATATGAGACCTCAAACTCAAGTTGCCCGTCTTTGGGATAATAGCAGTTAATGCTACTCCCTGTCTTAGGATCATGAGTGAGCCTCATTCCTTACCCGTCCCTGGCTACGCAGCCTGCATTTGTTTAGGGAGGGTGTTAAGTTGAATTCCATGCAGTTTACACAGCAGTTCTCTATAACTCTTGGCTAATATATGACCAACACAAGGGAGGACCTATACCTATACCTATGATAACAATACAAAGAGCAACAATCATAAAAAGAAGATTTCTAAATGAAGTTACAGAAGGAAACCAGTTTTTAAGATTCTCGAATATTTGACTAGCTTGTTCAGCCAGGGAAATATTTATGACTGGGGTATTCTGCATTTCTATAATTCTTTTATGCAGATCATACAAATCAAGAGAATCATTATTAAACATCCAAATTTCTTTTAAATGTGATACTATTTCTGTCCAATCATTATCTGAGCCATTGTATTATAATTTTGTAATGCACGTAGAGTCATAGGCCATATAGCATCTTTTTTTTTTTTTTGGCTGAATACAGTGTACTTTATTGATGGTACATGACAAGATGGGCTCTCTGAGCCCCTCCCCTTTCTCAGGGGGATTTGGTGGAAACTTGTGTCAAGGATGTGAGATTCTCATTGTGTGGGAGGATCAAGTTGGGGCAAGAACTTCCCAGGAGCTGAGGGTCTCTCTCTCTCTCTTCAAGTGCTATTGCTGGGGCTGGTGGTCCAAGGGGATCTTATTCTTTGGAGGCCATGTGAACCATCAGGTCGACCACCCAGTTGCTGTAGCCAAATTCATTGTCATACCAGGAAATGAGTTTGACAAAGTGGTTGTTCAGGGCAATGCCAGCCCCAGCATCGAAGGTGGAAGAGTGGGTGTCACTATTAAATTCACAGGAGACAACCTGGTCTTCA
>NW_006408035.1:0-1100 GCF_000299155.1 Elephantulus edwardii
CTTCTCCGGCAGAGCATCTGGTGGATTCGAACCGTGTTCCTCTGGGATTGCAGTGCAGCTTCTTGCCACTAGGCCACCAGAGCTCCCCTTAAATGAAATTTTTATACACCTGAATGGTGTGGAGACTGAGAAAAGTTCCATGTTTCTATTAATCCCCCTCGCCCAAACTGAGAATAGACTGTAAAGGGCACTTATCACCCAAAAGTCAAAAACACCCTTAGTTTTGCTTTTTATTCCAAAATACGATTCTGGTGTTAAAACTTTTTAGAACTACTGATTCAGATTTCCTCATCTTTCAAGCCAAAATTTTCCATTAGTAAGTCATAGTATCAACGAATAGAGTAGGCTTTTAGAAAGCAGAAATTGTTACCAACATACCTCACTTATGAAATGGAAAAGAGGTAACTTAGGGAAAGCAATTTTGTAGAAAAAAAAATAACTACAAAGCAGTATGTTGTTGTTGTTGTTTGCCTACGAGTTGAATATGATTCATAGCGACTCTATGAACAAAAGACCTAATGCCTTTCCATAACTATCTTCTTTTCTCCAAGTTCATAGAGTTTCCATCGGCATGTATGGTTTTAGAAGTGGATGCCACTCCTGTTTCCAAACCTGTTTTACAACTTGGAGCTCCACCAAACACTGTCCACATTGGGAGACCATTATGGTATGACACCACAATGGCACAAGCAAACCCAGATTCCCTCAGTACAGCAAATTGAATAAGAGTAATGTACAAAGTAGAAGAATGTTCCTCCAAAATACACTAGTCTCACTTATCAGTGGTTCAGTGTCATCAAGTCAAATACGACTCCTAGTGTCCCTATGAACAAAAGACCTGAACTCTGTTCTCTAATTAACATCACTTCTGTATGACTGATTATAGAGTTTCCAGAGGCATCTGTTTTAGGAAGTGTATGCCACTCTTGCTTCCAAAACTTAATCAGTCTAGAAATTCCTCCAAATACTGTCCATGATGGGTAATCATTATAGTATTTGCATATATCATTCAGATATATGCACCAACAACCAGAGCCAAAGAAGAAGAAATAGATGATTTCTACCAACTTTTACAGTCGGAGATAGATCGAACATGCAAT
>NW_006408036.1:0-1100 GCF_000299155.1 Elephantulus edwardii
ATATGGTTGCTATGAGTCACAGGTGACTTGACAACACATAACAACAACAGCAATTATTAGTTGGGAGGAAGGGAGTGAAAGGGTGGGAGGAACTGAGGAACAGACTTGAATGGTGCCTCTTACTCTATAATTAGTGTATGTGTATGCTTGTTTATTTATAGTTTGCTCTTCTGAGTACAGTCAGTTTACTTTTTTTAGGTAGCTTGCTGATTGCTGTGATTCTAGAGGCTGTGTCCCCAGTAAGGTCACCCATGGTGGACAGGTTTCAACAGAGCTTCCAGATTAAACAGATCAAGACACAATGGCCATCCACTTCTGAAATAACTAGCTTTGAAAACCTGTGAACAAATCAGAATAACTCTTTGGCATACTACTAGAAGTAGGACTCGCAGTGTGAAAGATAATAAAAATGAGGAGAAACAAGTGTAAGAATTCATTAATAATTGAATATGAATGTATGAAGTATGATTCTATGAAAATAGAAAGTTATGAATAATGAAATGGAACTTATGAAGATTTACATTGTAGTTATTTGCAAGCAAAGATTTACTGGCCTTGGCCTATTTGAATCAGCCTTATGATCTGCTATTCTGGGAATGAAACAATGAAGAATAATGTTTTGCACTCATAGTCAAATGACAATTTCAAGATCTATCCTAAAGTATAAGCTGTGAGTGATAGGATACTATCCATATATACACAAAGAACCTATTAATAAAATTCTTAGTAAAATATTTAGCACCAACAGCTAACACTACAAGGTCAATCTTTATATATTCCCTTTAAGCAGTTCTTCATTTCATCTGTTCCAATGCAGTGTTAATTACTTATCCCCTCTTTTCTTAGTTTACCTCTAACCTTCATGCAATTTTTGTTTTATAAAAGTGGTGTTATGCAGTATTTATCATTTTATGACTGAGATATTTATTCAGAATAACATCCTCCAGGGTCACCCATGTCATGTAAGATGTTATGAGCTCCTTGTTTTCCAGTGCTGCGTAGTAGTCCACTGTGTAAAAATTCAGGTGAGATAGATTCAAGAAGGTATTTTTATTGTTGTTTTCATTTTCTTCAACCTCAATTTAAACTTGCACAAGAAC
>NW_006408037.1:0-1046 GCF_000299155.1 Elephantulus edwardii
TCAGGTGGTATGAAATCAAAGTCATATTTTGGCTCCTGTGGTTTGGTTTAATTTTCCTCAGCTTCAGCTTGCAGTTGCATATGAGTAATTGGTGGTCTGTTCCACAATCAGCCCCCGGCCTAGATTTCACGGCTGATATTGAGCTTCTCCAGTGATTCCTTCCACAGATTACGAAGATAAAATTTATATTACAGAGATTAAATTTCCCTTCCAGGGAAAAAATTTCCGTTACAGAGATAAAATTTCCCTAACAGAGAAAAATGATTTCCATTACAGAGATAATATTTTCATTGCATAGAAAAAATTTCCTTTACATAGATAAAATTTCTGTTAGAGAGATAAAAATTCCATTATATAGATAAAATTTCCAATACAGAGATAAAATTTCCCTTACGCACATAAAATTACCCTTACACAAATAAAATTTCCTTTTCATTGACAAAATTTCCCTTACACAGATAAAATGTCCCTTACGTAGATAAAATTTCGCTTACATATGTAAAATTTCCCTTTCACAGATAAAATTTCCCTTACATAGATAAAATTTCCCTCACCTAGATAAAATTTCACTTCTGTAGATTAAGTTTCCCTCACCTAGATAAAATTTATATTACATAGATAAAATTTCCCTTAAGTAAATAAAATTTCCATTACGTAGATAAATTTTCCATTACATAGATAAAGTTTCCCTTAAGTAGATAAAATTTCCATTACAGAGATAAAATTTCCTTTACAGAGGTACAATTTCCATTACAGAGATAAAACTTCGTTTACAAAGTTAATATATCTGTTGCAGAGATAAAATTTCCGTTACAGAGATAAAATTTCCCTAACAGAGATAAAATTTCCCTAACTGAGAAAAAATTTCCATTACTGAGATAACATTTCCATTGCATAGAAAAAATGTCCTTTACATGGATAAAATTTCTGTTACAGAGATAAAATTTCCGGTATATAGATAAAATTTCCAATACAGAGATAAAATTTCCCTTACGCACATAAAATTACCCTTACACAGATAAAATTTCCCTTTCATTGACAAAATT
>NW_006408038.1:0-1054 GCF_000299155.1 Elephantulus edwardii
AACAACAACAACAACATATTATGACTACACCCATGTATATGGTGAAGTCAACAATGTTTATAAGCTTCTTAATCCTGGCTAAATACTCTTAGGAAATGAATTTCTGGGTCCAAAGTCTTGGAACCAGTGTCTTGGGTGACATCAGGATCAATTATCATAACATGGTCCATGAAAACAATGTTCTGTATCCTACTTTCATGAGTGACAATGAGGGTCTTAAAAACTTTTGAGCAGCCATCTAGGGTGCAACTCTTCCTGTCTGCAGCAGGAAAAAGGGAAGAAAGCAAAGACACCTTGAAAGAGTTGGTCCAAAGTACTGGGGAACCATGCAAACCTCAGCATCTTATTATAAGCCCAAGACAAGAACTGGATAGTGCTCTGTTACCATTCTTGACCTCTCTAAAGAGTATCACCATGCAAGATCTTGCTTAGAATGGGAGAAAATGTAGAAAAAGACTAAAAACATGGAAAGAGTTAGGTTTTCTGGTCCAATAGGGACTGGTAGAATTCCCAAGACTGTGACATTTGAACCTGGAACAAAGTCCACTATTCTGTTCAACTTTTAGCCTGATAAAAAATGGGACTGTGCAGTGACCAATGACACCAGAGAGGTGACTAATAATACTCCCTCCTTAGAATTACCAACCATATAAGGTCAAAAGAGCAACCTTTGCCCAAGGTCAGGACCCTGAAGACTGGAAGGAACAGAATAGACGTATTCAAGGAAATGAGATTACAGAAATGAAGTGGGGAAAGTGCGACAACATTGTGTTAGTGTAATTAACGTTATACAGTAAATGTGTTGGAAAGGTTAAATTGAAAATTAATTTGCTTTGAAAACGTCCCTTCAAATTACAATATTTTTTTTAAATTTTACAAAATCTGGGAAGAATACTGGTCCAAAATGTAGGAACCCAATCACAAAGGGCAATGATTTAATTAGTCAAAGGGTACAATTCACCCAAAGGATGGGGAGAGAAAGCGAAAGAACTTGAAAGTGTGGCCATGGAGATGTTGAGATGACAAAACAGAGGATATGTTAGAAATCTTTTGA
>NW_006408039.1:0-1100 GCF_000299155.1 Elephantulus edwardii
TTGCTGTTCTGTTAAATTTTGCTATTCTGATTGGGGTGAGATGATATCTCATAGTTGTTTTAAAAGATATATTTTTTATTAATGAATTTATATTTATTAACTTGAAGGATTAAAAATCATATTGTATTTTCACACAATTATTCATATACATTTTGTATTGGTTAATGTAATTGACTAATTACAATGGCTAAGCAATTCTTTTTGCTGTCACTTGTTTTGATATTTTCAAAATTACCTTTTTCCCCGGTAGGAAGCATCATCTTTAATGAAAAAGAATCAGTGATCGTGCTCATTATTTAGTTTTGTTTTTTCATACATTGGGTAGTCTTTGTGGAGCTATACAAAACAGTAAAACTTGATCATGGAGAATGCATCTCCTCAAATGTGCATAGAAAATGTACAAAAATTCACCAAACATTAGATCACAAAGAAAATATCAGTAAATTTAAAAAAGTAAACAGAAAAAGACTTAAGGTTCTGGAGAGCAAGGATGTCTTCAAAAACTAAGGTGCACCTGTTGCACACCTTGATATTTTCATTTGCTTCATATGATTGTAAAGGTTAGTCTTAATTGTGAATAAACAAGACTACAGAATAACTGGTACCTGTGAATTATGATATTGGTGAAAAATACTATACTATGGACCACCAAAAGAAGAAACACATTGGTTTTGGAAGAAATACAGCCAGCATACTCCTAATAGGTGAAGATGGAAGGACTTTGTCTCATATACTTTGCGCATGTTACGGGGGATGGGCCAGTCTCTTGAAAATCTCTGTAGGATTGGAACCATAAGGAAGGAGAAAAATATTTTAAGAAACAATGACTAAAAACTTCCTAGATTAGATAAAACTACCTATATAAATTTTTTCAACAAACACAAACACAAGAAAATTGAAGAAAACTACCTTGAAACACATCATAATAAAAATGCTCAGGGGAGCTCTGGTGGCCTAGTGGTAAGGAGCTGCAACTACAATCCCAGAGGCGCACGGTTCAAATCCACCAGATGCTCTGCCGGGGAAGGAGGGACAATCTCCTCCTGTACCAGTCAGATCTGATTTGACGCTACACTAACACACACACACACACACACACA
>NW_006408040.1:0-1099 GCF_000299155.1 Elephantulus edwardii
ACTATGATATGCCACGGTGCTTTTATTTGGGGATTTATTCTATTTGGGGTTCACTCTGTTTATTGAATGAATATTTTATGATACCTACATAAGTTTTTCCCCCCTAGTAATTTTTCCACAATTTTTAGTGCCTTATTTTTCTTCTGAAATTCCAATTATGGAATCTGTAATAATATTCCACATTATATTTAGGCTTTCTTCATTGTCATTCCTTTTTTGAATTTGCTTTTTGCTCTAGCAAATCCATGCTGAGAGTTCTATCTTATCTTTCACTGATTCTGTGTTCCATCTCTTCATTTCTGCTTATCTCTCTCTCCAACATGCTGATAGGATCTAAGATGCTGGTTTTAATATTATGAATTACTGTTTCTTGTTTTTCCTGTGGTTTGTATTGTCTCATTGGTTTCATCTATTTTGTCTTGAATTATATTTTTAATTTCATCTTGGATTTCGCTTGTAGATTCTTGAAATTTTCAAATTTTTTCTTTCACCCAGTGAAAAGAATTCATCTTTGCTCTTTTTATTTATGTGTGAGGAGGTTCAAAATGGGCTTTTTCTCTCAGGAAATTCATTGACTCTATGTTTCAATCACTGTTTGAAAGAATATCTTCCTTTGGTTTTATATTAAGCTTGAAGTAGTTTGCTTCTTCCTTGACATCACTTTGATAGAATTGTTCTTGTCTAGGGACCTCTCAGATACCACGTATGGTGAATTGGTTTGGGGAATTCACTGCTTAATGGAAGGGGAAGGCAATTTCCTCTGTTTGAAGTTCTCTCCCTCTATGGTCCTGGGGCGGGAAGATTCTTGGCTGGAGAGTTTGCTACTGCAGGTGAGTGGAGGCCAACTTCCCCTGCCTGAAGTCTTCTCTGATTCTAGGGCTGGGAGGAAGATTTTACTTGATTAGGGAGCCCACTGCTCTAGGGAAAGAGAGGGCAACTCACCCTGTCTGGAGTCCTCTCTGGTCTATTGGGCATGTGGGAAGACATCTTTTTTCTGAGGAGCTGTTCCAAGGAAGGAGAGGACATCTCATCTTGCCTGAAGTCCTCTCTGATTATTTTGGGACTGTGATCCCACAGTCTTCTTTACAGAGTCCAGCTT
>NW_006408041.1:0-1079 GCF_000299155.1 Elephantulus edwardii
AACTGCCACTCAAGCAGATATATGCACACCCATGTTTATTGCTGCTTTGTTCTCAATAGCAAAGAGCTGGAAACACCCCAAGTGCCCATTAACAAACAAATGTATAGAGGAGCTCTGGTATATTCACATAATGGAATACTGTGCAGCACTGAAAAACAAGGAACTCATGAAATATTATGCAAAATGAATAACTCTGGAGGACATTATACGGAGTGAAATATCTCAGTCACAAAAGGACAAATATTGCATAGGGCTTGTGTTATAAAAAGAGACTGACATCAGGGTTGAGGGAAGATAGAAAAGGAGGGGAGAACTTATGTATATTGCTTTGAAATAGATGAAGGAGAGAAATGTTAAAAAGGGATATATGAAAGGGTATTCTTGTTATTACAGAAGTCCAGAGTGAAGGCTGCATCGTGGAGTGGTCATGGGGTGGGGGGGGGAAGGGATTGCATAATAATGCATAACAATGAAATAATTTTTCTTTTTCTTTTCAAGGAGAAGAGTAAATTGGGGAGCAGGGGGTGGGCAGGGAGAAAAGTGTAAAAGTGAATGACTGGAAACTCTAAGTCTCTGTAAACTTTCATTTAAATTAATTTTAAAAAGGTAAATAAAAAGTTAAAAAAAAAACCTTACAGCCAATAAAAGCCCTGGAAAGGATGGTTTTACAATTGAATTGAATTAGTGAAGTGAATTACAACTGTCACCAATTCTACATAAACTATTTCAGAAAATGGAAAAAGATGGAATTCTCCCAGACTCATTCTCTGAAGCAAACATATCCTTGATATTAAATCCAAGAAAAGACACCATCAAAATAGAAAACTATAGGCCAATATCTTTCATGAACATAGATGCAAAAATCCTGAATATAATACTGACCACTAGAATCCAGTGATACATCAAAAATATTTAACCATCACCAAGTGGGATTCATAACATGTATATAAGTATGGTTCGACATAAGAAAAACAATCACTGTAGTTCATCACATTAACAACGCAAAGGTCAAGAACCACATAATCCTATCAAGGCAGAAAAGGCCTTTGACAAAATCCAACACACTTTCTTGATTAAAA
>NW_006408042.1:0-1038 GCF_000299155.1 Elephantulus edwardii
TAAAATGGTGCAACCCCTGTGGAAAGTGGTATGGCGCTTTCTCAAAAAGTTGCAAATAGAGATACCATTTGACCCAGCAATTCCACTACTGGGAACATACCCCGAGGAGATCATAACTGACATCGAAGCAGATATATGCACTCCCATGTTTATTGCAGCTTTGTTCACAATAGCAAGGAGTTGGAAACAACCTAAGTACCCATCAACAAACGAATGGAAAGAGAAGCTGTGGTATATTCGCACAACGGAATACTATGCTGCATTGAAAAACAAGGAACTCATGCAATATTCTTTAAAATGGTTGACTCTGGAGAACATAATGCTGAGTGAAATATCCCAGTCACAAAAAGACAAATATTACATGGTGTCACTTGTAAAACAGGACTGACCTTGGGGTTCGGGAGAGACTGGGTACGATGGGTTCAATAATGTATACTGCACTGAATCAGAGGAGGGAGAAAACTGTTTAAAAGACATATGTGATTAGGTATTTCTGTCATGACAGGACTCTAGAGCGATGGCTACATGGTGGAGTGGTCCTGGGGGAGGGTTTGTAAAACAATTAAAGTATTTTTCCTTTACATCTCCAAAAGGGTAGTGTTCTGGGGCGGGGGAAGCCTTGGGAGGGGACAAATGTACAACAATGAATGAATGGAAATCCAAGGCCTCTGTAAATTTTTACTGAAATTAATAACAAATTTAAATTAAAAAAAGAATAAAGTTAGAGTAAGGATGGCAATGGATTTATAACTGCTCATGCTAATAACACTATATCATGGCATGGAGGAGGAATAGTGGAAATGTGTCCACATTTACAACATTCCTCTTACCAACACCATTTATGGAAAATAGAAACTGCATTGGAACATGTATCTCTGGATTGGAAATTATGATATTGTTAATATTGCTAGCCTTAAGCTTAAAAGATTATAATGTTCAAAATTATTTATTACACATTTGTTTAAATTTTCCCCTCTTTTAACAGCTGGGATCTAGAGGGAAGAGAAAAGACCTGAGAATGGCCACAATTATTGGGAC
>NW_006408043.1:0-1099 GCF_000299155.1 Elephantulus edwardii
GAAACGACTCGACGGCACATAACGATAACAACAACAACCCATAATCAGGGTACATTTTTCATTTCTTTAGATCTTTGATGTGCTTCATAGAAAAGTCCCATAGTTTTCTTTCTTTAGGTCTCTTGTTTCCCTAGTTAGCTTCAATTCCAAGTGTGGCTGCTATTGTAAATTGCATTGCTTTCTTGGTTTCCTTCTCTGAGTTCTCTTTATTATCCTAGAAGAATCCACTAGTTTTTGGATATTGATCTTATATCCTACCACTCTACTAAGTTAGTCTACTAGCTTTCATTGTTTTTGGGTTTCGTATTTGTTGGTGTTGTTGAGTCCTTGGAGTTTTCTATGCACAGTATCATATCATCTGCATATAGTGATAGTTTAACCATCTTTGCCAACATGGATGATTTTTATTCCTATCTCTTTTCATATTGCTCTAGCAATACAATATTGAATAGAAGTGATGATAGTGGGCATCTTTGTTTGGTCCCTGTTTACAAGGAAAATACTTTTAGTCTTTTTTATTGAGATGATATTGGTTCTTGGTTTTGCATAGATACTTTTCATGATGTTGAAGAAATTCCCTTCTATTCCAATTTTGCTGAGTGTCTTTTTCAGGAAAGGAGTGTTGGATTTTGTCAAATGCTTTTTCTGAGTCAATTGCTAAGATCATATGGTTCTTGTTACTTGCTTTGTTAATATGGTGAATTATGTTGGTTGTCTTTCTTTTCAAAATTTTTATACTACTTTATTTACAAAATTAAAATACAAATTTGAACAATTCTTTCAATTTTCCTCACCCCCCCACCCATCAAATTGTGCAAACCAAAGATTAATCCTTCCCCCTGCACATTCACATCCCTCTGCTTCCAGCCTCTCCCACCCCTCCTGTATCCTTATACTCATTCTACAATAGTGGTTTTATACAATATTTATCCTTATGGGACTGAGTTAGTTCACTCAGCATAATGCTCTTCAGTCCCTCCCAAGTTAGGTAATAATTTACAAAGTTATTGCTCCTATGTGCTGCATAGTATTCCGTTGTGTGAATGTACCATAATTTCTCAATCCATTTCTTTGTGGTTGGACATTTGGGCTATTTTTA
>NW_006408044.1:0-1014 GCF_000299155.1 Elephantulus edwardii
GGGTCGGGGGGAGCTATGCGATAACTGAAGATGGGGTTCATGGGTCAGAGCTGCAAGGGTGTGTCCCAATTCAAGTCCACTCCCACCGTCCACTGCGACTGTGCATGGCACCTTGGCCAGTCCCAAAGTTCAGAGCTGGCAGGGTGTGGGGCGGAGTTGCGAGCTGGGTCGGGTCAGAGCTGGCGAGGGGGTCGTGAGCCGGGTCGGGGGGAGCAATGTGATACATGAAGCTGGGGGTCGTGGGTCAGAGCTGCAAGGGTGTGTCCCAATTCAAGTCCACTCCCACCGTTCACTGCATCTGCGGACGGCACCTTGGCCAGTCCCAAAGTTCAGAGCTGGCGGGGGGTGGTCTCAAGCTGGGTCGGGTCAGAGCTGGCGAGGGGTCACGAGCCGGGTCGAGGGGAACAATGTGATACCTGAAGATCTATTTTCTCTTTAAAGAAAATATATTCTGTGGATGATAAGATCAAAGGATTTTTAAATGACTGGTGCATAATTAACCAAGTTTGCACAAGAAAAGAAAATTAGACTTAATGCTAACACAAGTAAATGGAAGGGACATCGTTTACTCCTTTTCTATTGAAACTAAAAATGGGCTTTTATGTGTCAGGAAGTGTCAGGATGGTGCAGGATAAAACAGGATTTAAAAATTTTGTTCTTAGGGTCACTATGAGTCACACTTGACGGTACCTAACAACATCATCTATTAAAATATACTGATGAGAGTGGTCCCACCGCGGACCCAGCAAAAGCTGAAATCCACGAGCTGAGCTGAGCTGCACTGAGAGTCACCTGAGAGGAAAAAGGTTAGTGGGGAAATCGGCTGAATTCTCTTGAGCCCACTAAAACCTGGAGGGTCGGAGGTGCGGTGTGGACAATAGGAATTGAATCATAACTTTTGTAGAAATGTTTAGTATTGGAACTATGGGAACAAAGCTGCGCGGGCTAGGCAAAAACCGGAAGCCACTAGATGAGCTTCTAAGAGACCCATTTGAAAGGAGAAAACTTAGTGGG
>NW_006408045.1:0-1099 GCF_000299155.1 Elephantulus edwardii
TGAAGCTGGTGCTTCGTCCAGTGATCACCAGGATCCAGTCTCACCTCCCATAGCGCCCCCTAGCTGGGTTCCTGACCCTCCTGCAATGGATCCTGGTAAGATCTGTTATTATTTATGGTGTCTAACAAAAAGTTATTATGATTATGAATGAGAAGACACTGAACACTTTAATGGGCTGTTTAGAGCTTTGAAATATTTGAAAGTAACATAATTGATTAATTTTTAAGTTACAAATAGTTGGTTTAAGAGATTTGTACTTTAAAGATAAAATTCTAGAAACTTATCAGCCATTTCCCTTTCACTGGAATATGATATTTTTACATGGTGAGAAAATAGGCCATTCAGTTGCTATTAAGACAAGGCATTGATTTACTCAGTGGATTTCTTCTCAGTAGCTTGGAATAGAAGTTTCCCCTTAAGCCTCTGTCTTATGTGACTTTTGGCTTACAGTGAAAAGCCAGTTAAGAGAACATGTTAGGAATATGTTGTCTATAATGATGTACATCCTGCTGTTCTGTTTACTGAAAGATGGTGACATTGATTTTATCCTGGCCCCCGCTGTGGGATCTCTTACCACAGCAGCGACTGGCACCGGTCAAGGACCAAGCACGTCCACCATTCCAGGTGAGAATCTGTACTGTGTTGTCCGCGTAGGCATTTGGAAGACAAAAAAGGTACACTTTTTTGCATATGGGTTTCTGGAGAGCCTCATTTTGTCACAATAGACTTTTAATCTCTTTGAAAACCATTTGATTCTCTGCATTATGTTTTCTGTGTCAGTGAAAATATTGTATGCATGTAGATATATTTGTGAGATTTGTAAAATACATTAAAGACCTTCAGTTACTTGTAATGAACTTAATGATTTTTTATTACCAGAAGACTTTTTTTTTCTTGGCTACTGGCTTATTTCATATGTATTTGATTTATTATTCAGCAGTTCTTTTGCTTTACTGTTTTCTTTACTGTTTTGTAACCAAATGCTTCCAGGTCCCTCCACAGAACCATCTGTAGTAGAATCCAAGGATCGAAAGGCAAATGCTCATTTTATATTAAAATTGTTATGTGACAGTGTTGTTCTGCAGCCATATCTACGAGA
>NW_006408046.1:0-1032 GCF_000299155.1 Elephantulus edwardii
GGCATTGCTGATTAGCTGGGAGAGCACCTAAGGGCATGCCCACAGGTGGGGAATTTGGCCAAGCTCTCTTGGGCTACACCAACTGCCCAAAAACGAGCCAGCCAGATGGCTTCTGTGAACTCTGCAGACCAGCCAGAGGCTAGTGGGTTGGTGGGAATTTGACCTTGACTTTTCAGATCCTGTCAGATCCAGAACCCTGCTGGAGCAGGGGCTGTTGTGTGAGGGCACCAGCATAAATGCCACCAGGCAGGGAACAACGAGAAAACCATTGGGTAGGAAATGGACAGCAGGAATCTGAGTAAGGACCCCAGTCGTAAGCACACTGAGACAGCAGAGGTTTGAGCAAGGTCCTCCAAGTGATTGACCTGCCCTTGCGATCGCCCAACCCTTGGCCGGCCTCACCCCATTTGGCTCCACACCAGTGCCTGCACATCTGGGCAATCAATTTGCCTTTAAACGGGAGCAGCTTGACCTGTTTTAGCAACAAGAGATTGCCCTAGCAGGCGCTGAACTGACATTTTCCTGAAGTTATAAAGTCAGAGAAACGCACAAGTTCAGTAGCTGCCCATCTAATCTCAAGAGCATTGTCTTCAGATCAAGAACACATACCAATGTCTCGAAGAAAGCAAAATATCCCACACAATATACAAGAGCAAAGCAAGATGTCACAACACAAAGGGTGACACAAGAGCAGCAGATGCCCTGAAACCAGAAAGTCTCATGGAACTTTCTGACACAGAATTTAAAAGAGGAGTGACTGAATATATCCAATGGATGAAAAACAAACTTGAAGAATTACAGGATGCTACAAGCAAAGAAAAAACACAAAGAAAAATTCATTGATTATGCAAAGGAATTTGCATAATCATAACAAACTGTGGCTGACTCTGAGAAGAATGGGAATCCCAGAACATTTAATTGTGCTAATACGAAACCTATACTTGCACCAAGAGGCAGTAGTCAGAACAGAGCAGGGTAACACTGCATGGTTCAAAATTGGGAAGGGTGTACGCCAGGGATGCATCCTGTCTC
>NW_006408047.1:0-1044 GCF_000299155.1 Elephantulus edwardii
ATTGGCACAGGATAGAGCAGGGTTTAGGGCTGTTGTACATAGGGTCGCTATGAGTCGCAAATGACTCGACGGCACATAACAACAGCAACAACTTTGCCAATTTGCGTGCCTTTTATATCTTTTTCTTGTCTTATTACTATCGCTAAGACTTCCAATACAGTACTGAATAAGAGAGGAGATAATGGGCATCCTTGCCTAGTTCCTGTTCTTAAAGGGAATGCCTTTAACTTCTCCCCATTGAGAACAATGTTGGCTCTCGGGTTTGCATAAATACTTTTAACTATATTGAAGAAATTCCCCTCTAGTCCTATTTTGTTGAGTGTTTTAATCATGAATGGGTGTTGGATTTTATCAAAGGCCTTTTCTGCATCAGTTGATAGGATCAGGTGGTTCTTGTTCTTTGTTTTGTTAATATGATGAATTACATTAATTGTTTTTCTTATATTGAACCATCCTTGCACACCTGTTATGAATCCCACTTGGTCATGATGAATTATTTCTTTGATGTATTGTTGGATTCTATTGGCCAGGATTTTTTTTTCAGGATTTTTGCATCTATGCTAATAAGAGATATTGGCCTATAGTTTTCTATTTTGGTGGTGTCCTTTCTTGGCTCTGGTATCAAGGATATGTTTGCTTCATAGAATGAGTCTGGGAGAATTCCATCTTTTTTCTACTTTCTAAGATAGTTTATGTAGAATTGGTGACAGTTCTCTGAATGTTTGATAAAATTCACTTCTAAATCCATCTGGCCCAGGGCTTTTTTTGGTTGGAAGTTGTTGTATTACCTTTTCAATTTCTTCATTTGTAATGGGTCTGTTCATATGTTCAATTTCAGTTTGTGTCAGTTTCGGTAGGTTGTGCATTTCTAAGTAATTGTCCATTTCCTCTAGGTTTTCATATTTTTTTGAGTGTAGTTTTCATAATATTCTAATGTTAGCTTTTTTATTTTAGTTGGTTCTGTTTTGATGTTGCCTGATTCATCTCTTATTCTAATTATTTGTGTCTTCTTCTTTTCTTTTGTGAGTGTTGCTAATGGTTTGT
>NW_006408048.1:0-1042 GCF_000299155.1 Elephantulus edwardii
TCTATTCTATTCTTTTATTTATATCCTTTTAAATTTACTTATAGAATTGGCTAACATGATCATAAAAGCGGGAATGTCTGAAATTTGTTTGGCAGACCAAGAGGCTGGAAACTCGAGCAGAATTTCTCTCCTTTTAGTGGAAAATATTTGTTTTCATTCTCTGATAGGAAAAGATTTTGTGCCAAATCAACATTCATAGCAACAGTCATCAAGAAATCAAAAGATATGTTGTTGCACTGGGAAAAGAAATTTGTTGTCAAGGACCTCTCCAAAGTGCCTGATGTTAGTTTAAAGAGGAAGGTGTCCCTGATCCAAGCTATAATCTCTTTAAATGCCTGTTATGTATCTGAAAGTTGAACAGTTAAAAGGGGTGATGGAAGAAGAATTGGCACCTTTGAATAGTGATAGTGGGCAAGAGTACTAACATCCCAGGGACTGCCAAAAACCCAAACAAGTCTGGCTTGGAGGAAGTGCAACCTAGGCACCCTTTCAAGGCCAGGGTGATGAAGCTCTGTCCCACAGCTGTGTCAGGAGGGGCTAGCCCTTGGAAAAAGACCATCACTAGGAAGCGTGGAGGGTCAAAGAGAGAAAGACCCTCAACAAGCTGTATTGGCACAGTGACTGTAACAATGGGCTCAAGCCTATCAGAGATTGGAAGGATGGTGCCAGAGAGGGCAAGATTCATATCTGTTGTTCATGGGGTTATTATGAGCTGTAGTTGATTTGACAGCACGTAGCAACAACAACAACAACAACAATAATGATCAATAAGCAATATAACACTTATAAAGTGCTTCTTTAACTCTGTGGCTTAAATACACTATCTACTCAATAAATACCCTATTTTGTTTAATAAACCTTCTGTTTTATTTTCTTAGGATTCCAGTATACATAAGAAAAGAAGGACCCAGACGGATTTACAAGCGAATTTTATTAGACATTTAGAGAAGAACTGTCACCAATTCTATATAAACTATTTCAAAAAATAGAACAAGATGGAACACTCCCAGACTCATTCTATGAAGCAAACATATCCTTGATA
>NW_006408049.1:0-1066 GCF_000299155.1 Elephantulus edwardii
GACATCTAGGTAGCCGTCACCAAGCTCAAAACTGACAACATTTTCTGCATCATTGGAAGCTTTTTCATGTTCTTTTCCTGTCACCCCAATGACTCTCAAAGTTAGCCAATTTCCAGATTTATGTTACCTATTCTAAGTATTATTAGTAGTAGTAGTATAGGAGGAGATTGTCCCTCCTTCTTCAGCAGAGCATCTGGTGGATTCAAACCACACACCTCTGGGACTGCAGTGCAGCTTCTTGCCACTAGGCCACCAGAGCTCGCCTACCTATTCTAAGTCTTCATCTAAATAGTGCCAACTACTTTTTTATGTCTTTTTTTGGTGCAACATATTTTTTAGTTTGATCCATGTCCTTGTGTATCACTAATGTGTTCGTTTTTATTGCTGAGTGGGAGTATGCAATTATAAAAATATGCCACAATAGGTTTGTTTATTTATTTACTTGCTGATGGACATTTGAGTTGTTTCCAGTTCCTGGCTATTAAGAATGAGACAGTTATGAGCACACTTTTACAAGTTTATTGTGAGCTTATGTTTTATTTCTCTTGTGCTAACCCCAAAATGCCAGTTCGAATCTATAACAGGCTCCACAGGAGAAAGGTGGGCAAGTTCATCTCATGCAATTTACAGCCTCTGAAAACCCTTTGGTGTGTCCACTGTGAATTGGTTCCAACTCTACAGCAATGTCTTTGAGGTTTTGAGAATATTTAAAAGTAGAACTCTTAAGCATTATGCTGGGTGAACTAACTCAGTCCCACAAGATAAACCATTATTGTAAAATGAGTATAACGATCCAGGAGGGGTGGGAGAGGCTGGAAGCAGAGGGATGTGGATGTGCAGGGGGAACAGGGGATTAATCATTGGGTTGTACAATTTGATGGGTGGTGGGGGTGAAGGAAATGGAAAGAATTTGTTCTAATTTGTATTAGAATTTTATAAATAAACTAGTGGGGGGAAAAAACTCCAATTTAAAAAAGTAGAATTCTCTTAAGATACTTAACTTTATGAAAAATATCCAAATAGCTTTTCAAAGTACACACTGGAATCCATTGCTCTGTGTGTGTGT
>NW_006408050.1:0-1012 GCF_000299155.1 Elephantulus edwardii
TTTTTTTCATAAACATAGATGAAAGAATCCTTTACAAAATTAAGGGCAATAGAATGTAACAGTAAATTAAATAAAAAAAAACCACAAAACTTATCATGAACAAGTGGGATTCATACACATATACAAGGATGGTTCAACATAAGCAAACAATTCAGAGTAATTCCTCACATTAACAAAGCAGAGAATAAGAACATGATCTTAAAAACTGATGAACAAAAGGCTTTTTTTTCAATCTAACATGGTTTCCTGAATAAAACATTCAACAAAATAGGAATAGAAGAGGAATTTCCTCAATGTAATAAAAAGAATATACACAAAATCAAGACCCAATATAATTCTTAATGGAGAAAGATGAAAGACATTCCCCTTAAAAATAGAGACCAGACATGGATGCCCATTTTCACTATTCCTCTTCAATATTGTATTGAAAGTATTTGTTAGGGCAGTACAACAATAGGACATAAAGAGGCATCAAGATCAGCAAAGAGGTCATATGCGGATGATATGCTAGTGTCGCAGAAAACCCCAAGAACTCAACAAAAAAACCTTGTTAGACCTAGTAGATTCATTTACTAGAATGTCAGGATACAAGATCAATATACAAAAATCAATGAGATTCCTCTAGAGTAACAAAGAAAACACAGACAAGAAAACGAAGAAAATAATACCATTTACAGTAATGATATGTGCCATAGAGTCACATTTACAACAACCAATCACAAAATGAGAGACTAGGCCTTTATAAAAAAACAAAAAAACACCAAAACAAAACAAAACAAAAAACAACACCAAAAAGAAACAAACAAACAAACAAACAAAAACCAAACCTACAAAACATTGTTTTTGTTGTTGTTGTTATGTGCGGTCGAGTCGCCTGCGACTCACAGCGACCCTATGTACAACAGCCCTAAACTCCGCTCTGTCCTATGCCAATCGCACCATCTCTGACACTCCCATCCCAATTATCCCAGTCACTGAATCAATCTGCCTCATTGAGGGCCTTCCTCTCCTG
>NW_006408051.1:0-1072 GCF_000299155.1 Elephantulus edwardii
TTATTATTATTATTAAAATGGTAAAAAGAGATGAGGGGAACAATTGAGAAACATGGCCAGAGACTAAATCTACACATGAGAGATATGTCTGATATTATTTATCCTGTCACATTTTAGCTCTCAAAACAGGGAAATTATTTTCCACTTCCCTTGTTTAGAAAAAAATTAAAAAAATACAAAGTAAAAGGACAACCCACAATATGCTAGAAAATATTTTTAAATTATAGGTAAGAGTATATCTGTTGGTAAGTACCATTGAGTAAGACTCACCTGATAGGTGACCCTCTAACTAGTTTTCAGTGGCTGTAAATTGCACGGGAGAGTGCCCATCTTTCTCCTGTGAAGCAACTGGTGGATTTGAACTGTGTAACACTGTGTTGGCAGTGTAATAGTTAGAATCCATTTTTTAAAACCTCAACAATAGAACAAACATTCTAACTGAAAATTGGGCAATGAACTTGAATGGATATGTCTCCCAAAAAAGACATATGGCTAATACATGAAATATATTATAATATATAATAATGATGGCTCAACATCATTAGTTATTCACCACCTCATTGCCATAGTTGAGTCAAAACTGATACACAGCTGACCTCTCTTTGGGTTTCTGAGGAAACTGACCATCTTTCTCTCATGGAGCCTCTGGTAGGTTTGAAAAGCTGGAGAAGGGTGTCTTTTTGATTCCCAGTGCAACTAGTCATGGACAACATAATCAGAGCTCCATTAGTCATTTTTAATAAAAAAATTTAAAAACTCATTGCTGTTGAGTAGGAACCAACTCATAGCTAATTCTCTAGCAGGTTTTCAGAGGCTATCCAGGAGGAGATTGCCTATCTTTTTCCTACAGAGCTACTGATGGAGTAAAACCTATAGAGAAATGTGGCCTTTTGATTAGAAGGGCAATTCCTTACGGACAACCCACCAGAGCCCTGTGGCCTTTTGATTAGAAGGGCAATTCCTTACGAACAACCCACCAGAGCCCTGTGGCCTTTTGATTAGAAGGGCAATTCCTTACGGACAACCCACTAGAGCCCTCCATTAGATATTAGAGAAATGCAAATAAAAACCA
>NW_006408052.1:0-1095 GCF_000299155.1 Elephantulus edwardii
AATGAGTGTGTTTGAGACGGCAAGGTTGACACAGGGCAGAACGGCGTTTAGGGCTCTTGTACATAGGGTCACTAGAAGTTGCAAGCGACTCGATGGCATATAATAACAACAACAACAACAAAGTGGCTGTATATTATTAGCAGAAACATGATAAACATGCCCATGCAAATGAAAAAATAGACTTTTACTTTTTTTAGCAGAGAAAGTGCACTAACAAGAAAGGGGGAAAAGAAACAGAAGAAATCCTATTTCTCTCATTCTAAGAAACAATATAAAAAGTGATTTTGCTATGTATATTTCAAAGGCCTTAATGTTGTTCTCATATTTGCATCCAAATTTTCACATCTAAATCTAAATCCTAAGGAAATGATTAAATATCATGTACATCTTTATCTACAGTGATGATTAACCTAATAGTATTTCCTTTATAGGAGCAAAATTCTAGTTCGTACAAATATTTGCACTTCAAGGACTATTAAGCAAATGTAATAAATCCATAATGTGTTACCATTATAACTAGCAACATCATACTACATAAACAGGGTACATTTTAAAAAAGCAAGCATAAAGAAATGTGAGTATATTTTCATTTAGAGAAGAGATAAAGCATAGGAAAAAAAATTCAAAAGAAAAATCCATGCTTGCATAACAATTATTTTACAAAGTATTTTAATAAATATTTGTGTGATACGATAATCAGTGAAATTCACTATATTTTTTTAATCTGTCAAAGTAGCTATTGAATTGTTACCCTATTAAAGAGATTAGGAATATTTTTTTAAGGAAAAGTTTGGAGATATCTCAAAAAAAACTTCTGGAAATCCTGACTCTCACAAGAATGTCAGTAACTGCGTGTATTTTGAGTGGTCACACTTTTATTCGAGAACCTTCCAGCTTAACTGTTTTCATTTGATGACATAAGTGCTCAATTTATGGAGGGGAATTATTAGATATACATTGGGGACAGAATGAGTGGAAATCAAACCAAGGACAACTAACAACAAAGCTTACTCTTCTGAAATGGAAAAAGACAAAATCGCTTATGATTCACAGATGGCTACTCTGTTGTTGATTCCCTGGTTACTTCTTTTTTTT
>NW_006408053.1:0-1097 GCF_000299155.1 Elephantulus edwardii
AAGAAAGCTGGAGGACAACTACTTGGCCAACTAATTGGAAGAGATCCCTATTTATTTCTATTCCTAAAAAATATGACCCAAAGGAGTGTAGAAATTATTGAACAACATCACAAATAACCTGCGCTAGCAAAATCCTGCTGAAGATTATCCAGAAACAACTGGAACAGTACATTGACAGAGAACTACCAGAAAAAAAAAAGCTTGAGTTTAGAGGACATTGCGACACTATAGACATTATCACCAATGTCAGATGGATCTTGGCAGAAAGCAAAGAGTACCAGAGAAATGTCTGTTTGTATTTCATTGACTATGCAAAGGATTTGACTCTGGATCACACAAATTGTGGCTGAACTTGAGGATAATGGGAAACCTAGAACACTTGATTGTGTTTATGAGGAAACTATACTTAGACCATGAAGCAGTTCTCAGAATGAAACAACGAAACACTGCATGGTTCAAAATCAGGAAAGGTGTGCATCAGGGAGGTGTATATTTTCAAACTATATTTAGAACAGATCATTTGGGAGGCTAGGCTTTATGAGGAGGAATGTGGTTTCAGGATTGAGGGAAGACTCATCAACAACCTATGTTATGCAAATGACACAACCTTGGTTGCTGAAACTGAGGAGGACCTGAAGCACTTACTTGCTGCAGAAGATCAAGGACTGTAGTCATCAATATCAACTGATGCTCGACATCAAGAAGACAAAGATTCTCACCACTGGACCGATTGGCAGCACCATGCTAGATGGAGAAGAGATAGAGGCTGTTAATAATTTCAGCTTACTCAGCCTCACAATTAGCACTCTTGGAATAAGCAGTCAGGAAATCAAAAGATGAATTGCACTGGGAAAATCTGCTGTCAGGGATCTCTCCAGAGTACTGAGAAGCAACACTGTCAATCTGTAGACAAAGGTACACCTAATCCAGGCCACAGACTTCACAAATTAATGGCTATGCATCAGACAGCTGGACAATAACTAAGGATGACAGGAAAAGATTTGATGCCTTCGAGTTGTGGTGCTGGAGGAGTCTTGAACATACCATGGAAAACAAATAGGTCTGTCTTGGAGAGAGTGAAACCAAGTTTCTCCTTG
>NW_006408054.1:0-1097 GCF_000299155.1 Elephantulus edwardii
TTACCTCTTATCAAGATTTATAGCCTTCAAAACCCAAAAGAGGATTGCTATGAGCCAGAATCAACTGGATTAGTAGCAGGTTTAGGTTAACACACTGCTTGGTGTAGGGGTTCACAGTAAAGGTGTGTGGATCAAAGAGAAGGGAATGGCAGTGTTTTACATAGCTAAGAAAATTATTTTTGCTTGGAATTTTTACTGTCTTGGAGGAATATTTAAAATATAACTTTAAATGAAAGGATGAGTTTATATAGTATGCTACATTTTAGGAAAGGGGTAGGGAAGATGAAAAGAGACACCAAAAGGAGTAAATTCAGTGTTCCCAAGAGGTCATCTATGAGGGCCCTTAATGGCACAATGGTAAGTTCTTAGCTGCTGACCAAAAGAGCCACGTTGGCGTTCCCTACCCACTCCAGAAGTAGAAATCTTCTTCCACAGAGCAGAACTGTGAAACAGTTTTACTCTCTTCTGTAGGGCTGTTATGAGTTGAAATTGGTGCACAGATATTAATTTGGGAGAGAAATAAGAGATTAGATTATTGTTGGTATTTCTTTTCCTCATATTTATCAATAATCTTGGACTAGTGATACTGCTAAACCAGGGCACCCCTAATAGAGGGTACACTCAGGAAAAGAGGGACTTTGTTTTGTTCACTGCTG
This sequence comes from Elephantulus edwardii, assembly GCF_000299155.1. Classification (NCBI taxonomy): domain Eukaryota; kingdom Metazoa; phylum Chordata; class Mammalia; order Macroscelidea; family Macroscelididae; genus Elephantulus; species Elephantulus edwardii. The sequence goes on from NW_006408054.1 coordinate 657, forward strand.
GGCCTCAGCACCTTGAATGGTCCCAAGCAGTCTGTAAATAATCTTACATGGTGTACATGAGAGAAATCTCTCCTTGGTAATACTTTATAATAATTGTGAGGCAACTCTGAATAGATAAGAAAGAAAAAGAGAGGAAACAACTAAAATATAGACCAATTTAAAAACTGAAATTGGGTTATTTTCACAAATGCGAATAATTCTGAAACGTGTGTCTATCAGTGACATAGAATGAAAGCGTTTTAAAAAGGCTCCAAGGAGAAATATAACAGCGTCATTTGTTTCCTTGATTTCTAAAAGCATGTGGGTGGTGGTTGTTAGATGCTATCAAGTCAACTCACTAGCAACCAAACCTTTGAGCAATAGTTCTGAACTTTGCACCATACTTAGCATTTCTGTCAAGGCTTGGTGTTTCTTTTCTTTCTTTTTTTTATTTTTTTTTTT
>NW_006408055.1:0-1096 GCF_000299155.1 Elephantulus edwardii
TTGTTGTTTTCGTTTGGTGGGATTTTAAAAATTTCATAAAGGAGTAACAGTGATGATGCTTGATAAATTTGGTGTGTAGCCTCAGGTTTACAAAGCAGACACTACTGCTGTCCAGCTCTCCTAACAGGTGGGAAGACTCCCATTCTTAGACTGTCCTCAACTCTGAACTTGTTCCGAATCTCAAGGGTTTTTTGACTTCTAAGACAAACAGGTATTTTTAATGCTTTCCCTATGAATAGTTTATTTGCACTAACTTCATTAATTCCATGATGTGATACCTTCACATCCAGAGAGCCAGAAAATGGATTTCTAACAGTGATATGGAACAATAATAATGCTTGGCTACTTACATATACACATATTGCTTCCCTTGGGAAACATTTCTGTTATTCTCTTCTTTCCTAGAGATGGCAAGAAAAGACATTTTTAAACTCCTTGTATAGATGAATAGCAAGAGCAGCAGTGTTGAGTGCCACAGCCTGCTGCCCTGATTACCTGTTCCCAACGCTGAGCTCTCCAGAAGCCTATGTTCCTCCTATTCTATAATCTTAGTCTCTCCCATTGACCCTTACCACCACTCACATGATTCTTCATTCTTCTGGAAGAGAACATAACTGTACCAGGTGCATTTGACCTTTGTGCATTCAGAAGCTCTGAGTGGTTCCTTGAGGGGGAAATACTAGGTATGAAATGAAAAAAAGCCAAGCAGACCTCTGACAAAAGTTGCTTATCCCTTCTGTGATGTAGGACTTCAAATAATGATTGTCCAGAAATCATATTATCCCATAAATCTCCTGAACCTTCCATATAGGCAGGAGACATGGCAAATTAGAGATGCCTTCACCAACTGGATGTTGTTGTTATTGTTATATGCCATCAGGTTGAGTATGACTCACAGAGAAGCACATGAGATCTGAAACCTGTCCTATCCTGTGCCATCCTCATCAACTCTGACAACCTTGAGCCCACTGCTACAACTACTGTGTCAACGCATCCTGTTGAAGGTCTTCCACTCTTTTGCTGACCCTCACCTTTCTAAGTATGATGTTGCTTTCCAAGGAATAGCCCTTTCTAACAACATGCCCATAGTATGTGA
>NW_006408056.1:0-1075 GCF_000299155.1 Elephantulus edwardii
TTCTCTGCTGATGTGCTGTACCAGTAGTTTTTGGATAATCTTCAGTAGAATCTTGCTTGCATGTGAAATCAGTGAGCTTGTTGACCTACAATTTTCTATTTTGGCAATGTCTTGTCTTGGCTTTGGTGTCAAGGATATGTTTGCTTCAAAGAATGAGTCTGGGGGAATTCCATCTTTTTCTGTTTTCTGAAATAGTTTATGTAGAATTGGTGACAGTTCTCCAAATATTTGAAAAAAATTCACTTGTAAAACCATCTGGTCCAGGACTTTTTTTGACTGGAAGTTGTTTTATTATCTTTTCAATTTCTTCTTTTGTAATGGGTCTATTCAGATGATCAATTTCAGTTTGTGTCACTTTAGGTAGGTTACGAATTTCTAAGTATTTGTCCATTTCCTCTAGATTTTCATATTAGTTTGAGTATAGTTTTTCATAATATTCCAATGTTAGCCTTTTTATTTTAGTTGGTTATGTTGTGACATTGCCCATTTCATCTTTTATTCTGATTATTTGTCTTTTTCTTTTGTTAGTTTTGCTAGTGGTTTGTCAATTTTATTGACTTTTTCAAAGAACCAACTCCTAGTTATATTGATGGTTTCAATTGTTTTTCGGTTTTATAGTTCATTTATTTCTGCTCTAATTTTAATAAATTCAGGTTTTTAAGAGGGTGTCTGGTTTTCTTGTTCTGTTTCAATTTATTGAAGATGTTGGGATAGAGAGTCAATGGTCATTTTTCCCTGCCTTTTGATAAGTTTGTTTATTGCTATAAATTGACCACTGATTAATGCTTTCTATTTCCTAGAGGTTTCGGTAAGTGGTGTTTTCATTGTCATTTGTTTCAAGAAACTTTTTAATTTCATCTTTTATTTCTTCTAGTACACACTCATGATCAAGCAAGGTGTTGTTCAGCTTCCAAATGTGTGCTTTTTAGCCCCACCTTTATCCTCTTGCTATTAATTTATAATTTTGTAACATTGTGGTCTGAGAAAGTCTGTTGTTAGGGACCTCTCTAAAGTACTCAAGAGCAACGGTGTCTCTCTGGAGACTAAGGTGCGCCTGATACAGGCCATGGTCTTT
>NW_006408057.1:0-1096 GCF_000299155.1 Elephantulus edwardii
CTGATGTGCTGTTCCAGTCGTTTTTGGATAATCTTCAGTAGAATCTTGCTTGCATGTGAAATCAATGATATTGTTCTGTTGTTTCCACACTCAGTGGGGTCACCTTAAATAAAATTTTATTTTAGTTGTGATTTTAACAAACATTTACACAGAAGTTAGATTTTCATTCATTCATTGTTGCACATTTTTACCCACTTGCCCTCCCTTTCCCTTCCCCCAGTTCACTATTTTTTTAAAAAAAAATTAATTCACTGTTGCACATTATCTACCTTGCCCCTCCCCCCAGCCCTCTTTACAATGATACACTTCTTATTCTGGGCTATTGTTGTACGTATACTGCCTAATCATATATTCATTTTAGACAATTCTTTCTTTCATCTGTTCCAATGCAATGGCCATTATCTATCTACTCATATACTATTCTCCTTCCAAGGCCCCATGTCAGACCTGTTTTATGACAGTGGTGCTAGGCAGTATTTGTCCTTTTGTGACTGACATATTTTATTCAATGTGATGTGCTTCAGGGCTCTGCATATTGTATAATGCTTTACAAGTTCATTGCTTTACAGTACTGTGTAGTATTTTGTTGTATGACTATACCATAGGTTTTCTATCCATTTTTTGATGGACATTTGGGTTGTTTCCATCTCTTTGCTATTTTAAATAATGCAGCAAGAACATGGGTGTGTATATATCTGTTTGGGTGGTAGTTATGGTTTCCTTAGTATATGTTCCATACTCTTTTTTTTTTTTAATTTAGGTTGTTTATTTTTCATTTCAGTGAACATTTACAGAGATTTTGGAATTCCATTCATTCATTGTTGCACCCTTCTCCCCGCATAAACCCCCCCCCCCCCCCCCCCGTTTGCTCCTCTCCTTGAAAAGCAAAAGAAAAACTCCCTCCTTCATTGGTACACAATCCCCCCCGCACCTCCCCAAACCCCACCCCCTACTCCCAAATATAATCCACTCTGCAACCCTCATTGCATACTCCTATGATAAAAATAATGCCCTAAAATATAATACTTTTAGACTGTTCCCTACTCTTTACACAAGTAGACTGCCTCATCTTTCTGTTTGGTGAGTTACAACCGTC
>NW_006408058.1:0-1033 GCF_000299155.1 Elephantulus edwardii
AGCACAATCAAATGTTCTGGGATTCCCATTCTTCTCAGAGTCAGCCACAGTTTGTTGTGATCCACACAGTTAAAAGCCTTTGCATAGTCAATGAAGCACAGATAGACATTCCTCTGGTATTCTCTGCTTTCTGCCAAAATCCATATAACATTAGCTATAATATCCCTAGTACCACAAACTCTTCTAAACCCAGCCTGCACATCTAGCAGTTCTCTGTTGATGTGTTGCTCCAGTTGTTTTTGGATAATATTCAGCAGAATATTGCTTGCATGTGATATTAATGATATTGTTCAATAATTTCTGCATTCTATTGGGTCACCTTTCTTTGGAATGGGAACAAATAGTGATCTCTTCCAGTCAGTTGGCCAGCTGGCTGTCCTCCAGATTTCTTGGCACAACTGAAGGCTATAGCAAGTGTTTCATAGCCTCCTCATTATTAGGGGTTTTGAAGGCTTGTTACTTCAATTTGCTTGGATCCACAATCAACACCCATGGTAATAGGAGTAAAAAAAATCTAAAGTTTGGGAAAAATCTATTGACAGGGATCTCTCCAAAGTGCTAAAAAGTAAGGATATCAGTTTAGAGAGTAAGTAAGGTGTACCTGATCCAAGCCACAGTATTTTACATTGTTTCCTTTTCATCTGAAAGTTGGACAATGAATAAGGAAGACAGAAGAATTTCATGCTTTAGAATTGTGGTATTGGCAGAGTACTGAACATCAAAGGGACTGTCAAAAGGCAAACAAAACAAGTCTGTCTTAGAGAAAGTGCAACCAGAGTGCTCCCTAGAGGCAAAAATGGTGCAAGTCTCTCATATACTTGTGGCATGTTATCTGAGGGTACTGATCCCTGGAAAAAGACATCATGCTTGGAAAGATAGAGGATCAAGAAAGAGAAGAATCCTCTGTTTCACCTCAAAAAGGCCCCTCAGGGTTTTTTTTTTAGCTACTTTAGCCTGGACTGACTGTTTTATATAGGCATATTGTAGCTGATTCTTAGAAATTTACTTTGGTGGACCATTTATCAACAATCTG
>NW_006408059.1:0-1090 GCF_000299155.1 Elephantulus edwardii
GACTAGAGCGAGGGCTGCATGGTGGAGGGGACCTGGGGGAGGGTTTGTAAAACAATGAAAGAATCTTTTCTTTTACTTTTCCATAAAAAAAAAAATAAGTAATCTAGTAGCAGAAATCTGGACAATCTGTGTGAGTGGTACTGGTCTTCCTGAAAATGAAGAATGAAAGATTTGCAAGAACTCTAGATTATCAGCACTGAGGCATTCATATGGAGACTGTCTCATCCCTCACTGCTCAACTGGTTCACTCCCAGCCAATGCTCCCTGAGGACATTGCCTCCATTCCCTACGCCTTACTCTTCTGCAGTTTCATAAACCCAGTTGGTTTAAATTCTCTGCCTTTCTGTGTCCAAGCCTAATAAGGAAAACAGTTAGTTGTAGGGTGGAATAAGGAACTGGTGGTGAAGCAGAACATTCCTCCAAGGGCCTTTTGATCTTTAAGAGGTTATAAGTATCCTAATTCCTTGCTTTTATGCAAAAATATCTCTTGTGTGTGTCATTTAAACAGAATGTTTTCTTTCCAATGAATGTAATTGTTGTCTCTTGGAGATTTTATAAGAAACAGAATGCAGACCATTCTAAAACTGAGTGGAGGAGGAAAGCATATGATTTTGTTGTGCTAACCTCCCAGACTTGACTTTGTGACTAACAATATCTGTTTCCACAAGTTATGTATTCTAACTGTAAGGAAAGATAGCCACAAGCCACATATATCTAGTTCTGACTCTGTAAACCAATAATATTACCTAAGGAAACCATTATATGCCTTTTGACCCAAGTTTCTTTTATCTGGAAAAAATAGAAAATTGGACTTGCTAAACTTGACAGATAATGTTTATTTCCGTTGAGAATGTGGGTTTTGAGAATACACATAGCTGATTATAAATTCTTGTTCTATTACTTGGAAGGAGTCCTGGTGGTATTCCACTGCTAAACAAAAGAGTGACCATTCAAATCCACCATCTGCTCCACAGTCGAAAGATGGTCACTCTCCTCCACTTAAGACTTACCGCCTCCGACACAGCATTGTAAAGGTGACTTCATTGCATCAGCACATCAGTTTAGTGTTTATAAACAATATTTTTAATAA
>NW_006408060.1:0-1096 GCF_000299155.1 Elephantulus edwardii
AGTGTCATTCAGGGACAACTAAGTCCAGGCAGCTGAAGACCAAGAGGGACCCTCAGCCACTGTGAAGGGCGTGTGGACCAAACAGGGTTAATCTGCCTCTGAATTACCTTATGTTCTTCTCCCACTTTGAACCCTCCTTCTTATGTGATATCTGTATTAGCAAAAACATTCCTGTAGCACTGCAGAAAGGGGGGCAAGGAAATGGCATCTTTGATCTTGGAGGATGTGGTAATCCTCTTCAGCCAGGAAGAGTGGGCTTTGCTGAATGTTGCTCAGAAGAAAGTCTGCCGGGGTGTGATGATGGAATCCTTAAAAACCTTGGACTCCATAGGTATTGGAAACATCTGTGATGGGGAAACATTACCCCCCTGACTGTACACAGTTGAAATTCTTAAAGACTCCCTATCCATGGCCTTCACGAAAAATTTCAAAATTCCATGGTAGAGAAGATCTACATAAAAACCCGGAGGACGTTTTGAGAACTCCAGTAGTAGAGCATCTATCTGAAGGGATTGAGGACAGCCACCCCGGGGAAAAGCTTCATCAAAATTCCGAATCGTCCCTGCTGGCAAAGCAATCATCTGGAGGTCAAGCTGCTTAGGACTCCCATTGGTGAGAGCAGCTATGAATGTAACACATGTGGGCAACGTTTCTGTACCTTCTCAAGATCTATATGGTAGAAGAGCATGAATGGACAGAAGGCTTTGAAACCTATATTAATCTGTTTCCTTTAGTTTCCCATAAAACATTTCATTTTCCATTAAAAAAAAAGTCAGAATTCATCAGGTTGAAACAAATTCATCTACCTTAGTAAGTTCAGGGTAGTTCTTTTGACAGATGTAAGAGTTAAAAAGCCTTTGTTATTGTCATGATGCATTGTTGTTTATAAACACTGAAACACATTGGTTTAATGGAAAATATTAAAATCCTCAAACACAAGTTTTTAAAAAAAATTATTTCCTGTTAAACCTCCAGAAAAAAGCTGTTTGATTTCGTTTAAGCTTACTTGAAGTATTAAAGACAAATGGATTAACGGAATTTGTATTTTTTAGTATATCTTTCTAGTTTTTTGTGTCATCAGGAGAAACTTGACAGT
>NW_006408061.1:0-1095 GCF_000299155.1 Elephantulus edwardii
TGTGGATGGTTCCAAATGGGTGGACCTGGGGTGAAAGCAAAGATCTTTAACAAGACAATGTTTGTTTTTTTGAAGCTCGTAACAATCAAGCAAGAGTGGAAACCCATCGAAGAGTTGGAGATGGTCCGAAAGGCAACCAGATGACCGGACTTCTCTTCTTTCTCCCAGAGAAAATGAAGCTAGTGGAAACACTTCTGCACAAATTAGATTATGCCTACCAGTGTGCGGAAATGCTTCTGCTACATTTTTAGGGTTTACCTACATTTTGGACTTCAAATAAGAAATTAAAGGTAGTACAATAATAACTATGTAGTCCAAAATGAGAATTTCTGTGTTTTTCTCCTTTGTGGTAAATTGGAGTTTTTCATATTAAAGTTTTTATGTTTATGATGCCTGAATGTTTTCCTTGAGATGTATAAAGATTTATAAATTAAATTGCAATCTTAATAAAATACCATTTGTGTAAAATTTCTTGAACGTTAGATGGATGTTTAACTATAAGAGAAAAATCTTTTTATGGGGAAATTTTTATTTTAGTGAAGGTTCACAGAGAGATTGGTTTTAGTTCATTCATGCACATTTTCCTCCCACCTTCTCCCCCAATTCCCTTTGTAATGCTTGTACTGTGTCAGGCTATTAATTGTCACGCTCATCATTTCTGATCATCCATTCCTTTCAGATTGTCCTTCCTTTGACCCATTCTAGTGTATTTATTATCTATTTTTTCCCCAAGCTTCTCCTACTCCATATCAATCCTATTATTACAACAGTGGGCCTATGTCTTATTGATCCTTTTGTGACAGATTTCACTCAGCATATCTTCCAGACTTATCCATGTTGTGCAGTTTTACAAGTCCATTATTTTTCAATGCTGTAATATTATATAATAGTAATATGACTGTACCATAGTTTTTCTAGGTTTTAGTTCTGATAAAACACATTTTGACACACAAGACTATGCTTTAAATAATATCCAGTATACGCTTTTGTGTAAGCTTTCCAAGTTTGTATACATTTGCCAGGAATAGCTTGAGGACTGTATCCTAGGCATTGGTTTATACACACAAAATAAAGGCATGAATAAAACAAAAAAAA
>NW_006408062.1:0-1076 GCF_000299155.1 Elephantulus edwardii
ACTCAAAGGCATCAGTTCTCCTTCTATAATCCTTGTTGTTATTGTTGTTGTTAAGTGCCCTCAAGTCTTAGATGACTCATAATGACCCTATGAATGAAAGATTTGTACACTTCTATGACTATTTCAGAAGTGGATGCCACTCCTGCTTCCAAGTTTGCTTTAATCAGGGAGGTCCACCAAACATTGTCCAACATGTGTAACCATTATCACATTCGGCCCATCAGTGTCACAGTGTTTAGCACAGCAACCACGAGTTACCTCTGTATATAAAATGGACAGACCAGTGCTATGCCACTTAAAAGAATGTTTGAGGTATGTAAGGATGGTTCAAAATAAGAAACACAATCAACGTAATTAATCACATTAACAAAGTAAAGAACAAGAACCACATTATCCTATCAATTGATACAGAAAAGACCTTTGACAAAATCTGACACCCTTTCCTGACTAAAGCACTCAACAAAATAGGACTAGAGGGGAATTTTTTCAATATAGTAAAAAGTATTTGTGAATACCCGAGAGCCAACATTGTTCTCAATGGAGAGAGGTTAAAGGCATTCTGTTTAAGAACAGGAACTAGGCAAGGATACCCACTATCACCTCTCTTATTCACTATTGTATTGGAAGTCTTTGTAATAGCAATAAGAAAAGAGAAGGAAATAAGAGGTATCCAAATTGGCAAAGAGGACGTAAAATTATCTCTCTAGCAGATGATATAATAGTATACTTAGAAAACCCCAAAGATTCAGCAGGAAAATTACTGCACATCATTGACCAATTCAGCAAAGTGGCAGGATACAAGATCAACATACAAAAATGAGTTGGATTTCTCTGCAGTGACAAAGAGAATACAGAACTGGAGCTAAGAAACACAATATGCTTCACAGTAGCTAATCACAAGATTAAGTAATTGGGAGTAAATATAACGAGAAGCACAAAGTATATTTTCAAAGAAAATTACAAAACAAGAAACAAAAAGAGACCTGGAGAAGTGGAAGGATATCCCTTGCTCATGAATAGGAAGACTCAATATTGTGAAAATGGCAATACTACCAAAGGCAATTTACACATTTAAT
>NW_006408063.1:0-1095 GCF_000299155.1 Elephantulus edwardii
GGAGGGACAGGTTCTTGGAGAGGGACATCATGCTTGGTAGGGTGGAGGAACAGTGTAAAAAGGGAAGGCCTCCTATGAGATGGATTGATTCAGTAATTGGGGTAATTGGGATGAGTGTGTCAGAGACGGTGCGATTGGCACAGGACAGAGCAGAGTTTAGGGATGTTGTACATAGGGTTGCTATGAGTCGCAAGCACTTGACGGCACATAACAACAACAACAACAACATACTCTGATAAATTTGGAAACCTAGAGGAAATGGAAAAAGTCTTTGAGACTCATATACTACCCAAACTGACACAAAAAAGTATAAAAGTACTTGAACAGACCCATCACAAAAGAAGAAATTGAGCAGGTCTTGAAAAGACTCCCCCAGGGAGAGGGCTGGGAAGGGAGAGAAGTGTAGCAATGAATGAATGGAAACCCAAAATCTCTGTAAATGCTCATTAAAATTATTTTTTAAAAAAGACTCCCCAGGAAAAAAGTCTTGGTACAGGCATCTTCATGGCTGAATTCTACCAAACATTCAGAGAAGATCTATTGTAAATTCTGCTTCTGCTTAAATTTTAAGATAGATGATAGATAGATGATAGATAGATAGATAGATAGATAGATAGATAGATAACACTCCCTTCTCTGAGGCAAACTTACCTGAACACTAAAAACCACACAAAGATATTACCAAAGAATAAAACTACAGATTAATATCTATCATTAATATAGATGGAAAATTCATAACAAAATCTTGTCCAATTGAATCCAGTAGCACACAAAAAAAATTCATTATGGCCAAATGGGGCATGCAAGCGTGGCTCAACATGAGAAAACAATCAGTGAAATTCATTACATTGTTGTTGTTTTTATGTGCCAACGAGTCTTCTGAGACTCATTGCAACCCTATACACAACAGCCTTAAACTCTGCCCTATCCTGTGCCAATCTTACTATCTCCGACACACCTACCCCCATTTTCCCAGTCACTGAATCAATCCATGTCATCAAGCATCTTCCTCTCCTGCGCTCTTCCTCCACCCTCCCAAGCATGACACCCTCTTCATGACATCCCTCCTTGCAACATGTCCAAAGTATTTCAGAC
>NW_006408064.1:0-1095 GCF_000299155.1 Elephantulus edwardii
GTAGGCTGCAGTCCTTGACCCTCTGCAGCAGGCGCTTCAGGTCCTCTTCAGTTTCAGCAAGCAGGGTTGTGTCATCCGCATAACGCAGATTGTTGATTTAGACTCATATTCTTGTTCTTTAGTGCTTTGGAGTACAGTAATCTGGACAGCAGATTTTTCCAATGCAATTTGTCTTTGATTTTCTGACGGCTGCTGCCAAGAGTGTTGATTGTGAAGCCAAGTGAGCTAGGGCTGTTGATAATATCAATCTCTTCTCTATCAAGATGTTGCCAATGAACCAGTGGTGAGAATCTTTGTTTTCTTGATACTGAGCTTCAGTCCATACTGAAGGCTAGTCTTTGTCCTGCAGCAAATTCCTCAGGTCCTCCTCAGTTTCAAAAGCAATTAAGTGATTAAATTAATTCAGCTTGTTGAAGAGTCTTCATATGATGGTACCTTCTTCCTCATAAAGTCCATCCTTCTGGATGATCTGTTGGGTGTATATTGAATGGGTATGGAGATATGATATATCCCTAGTGTACAACTTCCTTGATTTTGAACCATGCAATGTTTCCTTGCTCTGTTTTGAGGGCTGCTTCCTGCTCCATGTATAGGCTTCATATAAGCACAATCAAGTGTTCTGGGAGTCCTATTCTTCTCAAGGTTAGTAAAAATTTGTTGTGATCCACACAATCAGATACCTTTGCCTAGTCAATAAAACTCAGAGAGACATCTTCTGGTATTCTCTCCTTTCAGGTAATATCCATCTAACACTGGGTATCGTGTTCCTAGTTCCATAGCTCTTCTAAACTCACTCTGCACATCTGTGAATTCTCTGTTGAATACTGTTCCAGTTGTTTGTGGATAATTTTCATCAGGATTTTGCTTGCATGTGATATTAAATGTATTGTTCTATAATTTCCAGACTCTGTTGGGTCACTTTTTATTTTTAATGGAAATAAATATGGTTATCTTCCAGTTGGCTAGATGTTTATCCTCCACATTCTTAACAGAACCTGGGAAGTGCATCCAGGGGTGCATCTGTTTGTTGAAATATGTAAATTTCTATGGCACCAATTCCTGGGGTCTTGGTTTGTTTTTGCCAATTCCTTCAGA
>NW_006408065.1:0-1039 GCF_000299155.1 Elephantulus edwardii
TGTATCAAGCCCTGAGTATTAACCTAATTTCTTTTTTTTTAAATTAACCTAATTTCTTAACCTCAAGGTAGTTTTCCCATTCCTGCGGGGTGGAAGCCTCAGAGGCCAAAAGAACACCCCAACGTGGAGGTCGAACCCAGGACCCTGAGATTAAGAGTCTCATGCTCTACCGACTGAACTAGCAGGCCACTGCTCCACGAAGTGCTGAACGTTTGACCCACAGAATTTGGTCACGCTGTCAGGAGGAGCTTGTTCTTGGAAAACAAGGTCGCTGAAAGAAAGGGAGACCCCCAAAGAGAAGAACTGACACAAACGAGTCAAGGGGACAGCACAGAGCTTCTCTCAGCTGTCTATTGAATCTCTGTGGGTCCTAGTCGACTGTATGGCAGGTAACAAAACCAGGGACTATGTTACCCAATAAATTTGACGGTTGAGATGAGATGAAATGCTCAAAACACACACTTATCACCGCTATTCGCCCAAAATGAAAAAGTTTGAATAGCATTGTAAGTATTAAGGTGATTAATTTGATAATGTAAAAACTCCCTCTCTCCAAAAACCAGCCATGAAACAAGAGATTCCGTAGGGATGGGGTTCTTTCTTCTCTGCTTTCCCAAAGTCCTTCCTTCTGCTGTCAGTCACTCTGTGATTTAATGATTTATTTATTTATTTTTAGGTTAAAAACCAAAACCCAAATTCAACGTTGTCCTTTCGGAAGTGATCCATATCGATCAGTAGGTTCCAGCCGGTTTTCGGTGGCTGTAAATACTTCGGAGATTGCCCAACCTTCTCTCGCAGAGAGGATGGTTGACAGGAATTGCATTTGTGCGTCGACAGCGAAGCTCCTTACCCACCATACCGCCAGAATCCTCTAGGAAGAACGGTGGATCAGAGAAAAAAGGGTGGAGGCGCCGGAGATTGAACCCCGGGCCTCATACATGCAAAACACGCGTTCTACCACTGAGTTACACCCCCTCTGCTGGAGGGCACCTGAAGGCCTGTGTAGATATTGCCTCTACATCTAGAAATGTTCTTCTCT
>NW_006408066.1:0-1095 GCF_000299155.1 Elephantulus edwardii
GCAATTTGAAATTGTTAGCAACCTTAATCTTTTCTCCATCTTATGGTGCTACCAATTGGCCCAGTAGTGAGAATGTTTGTCTTCTTGATGTTGAGCTTAAATCCATATTGAATATCACAGTCCTCAACCTTATGCAGCAAACACTTCAAGTATTCCTCATTTTCAGCAAGCAAGGTTTTGTCATCTGCATATTGCAGACTGCTGATATCACAAGGGTTTTTTTTACTTTTTCACCCTCATATATGCAGAGTTAAACTGCCCGTTTGAGTTTTTAAGGCTGTGTGCAGGTCAATTTTCCACAGTAACGTTGTATGGGTTCAGAATTTCAACTTTCTGACTAGCAGTCAAGCACTTCATTACACTAATTTTTACTACTCAAGGCCTCTTCTTCATTGAAAGAAGCCAGACAAATACTACATAATGTATGAGTTCATTTATATGAGTAAAAATATTCTATAAGGTGACAAGTCAGGATAAGTGAATAGGCCTAAGAGATAGAAGAGAAGAGACACTGATTATAAGCAGGTGCAATGGTAATAGCTGAATCTTCATAGTATCTTGCTTACACTGCAGATTATAATGACTTTGTGATAATTCATAGAAATATATAATTTTAGTCTGTGAATTTTAGTCTCTATTTGTGTATGTTTAAATAAAAATTAAAGATAAATATAAGCACAAATAATGTTAAGAAGGAAATACAGAGCAACAAGATAGGAAAATATATCTTGCATTATCTTTAAGTCCCAGAAAGCAAGACACTGCTCAAATGCAATGATGTGACTTGTGAAAGAGAATGTTGTGTTGTTAGGTGCCATCAAATATGATTCATAACAACCCTATAAACAAAATATTTGAACCCTGCTCACTCTCCTGTGACATTCTCACACTTCCTGACACATAAGAGCCCATTGAAGCAGTCACCGTGTCATTCCACCAGGTTGAGGGTTTTCTTCTCCTTTGATGACTCTCCACCCTTCTCAGCAACATGTCCTTCTTCAAGGAATAGCAACATGGCCAAAGTATGTGAGGAGAAGCCTCATAATACTTGCTTCCAAAGAGCACTCCAGTTGCAACATCTTCAAGACATATCTG
>NW_006408067.1:0-1094 GCF_000299155.1 Elephantulus edwardii
ATTTTCCCAGTGCAATGTGTCTTTTTATTTCCTGACTGACTGTTGATTTTAGGGGCCATTAAGTTGACTGACTCATAGCAACCCTACAAACAACAGATATGAACCTTTCCTTGTTCTGTATCATTCTCATCATCTCTGCTATACTGGAGCCCACCTTTCATTTCATGGAAAGGTAAAGTACATTGAGAAAGATCTACTTGCCAAATCACACAGCTTATTAGGGAACGCACGAGAAATCAAACCTTTTCTTCCCAGCTATGTATTTGTTTCTACAGCCCACCCTCCTCCTTCTGAAGTGCATGGCACATCTAGATTTGTTCTTGGAGCAGTGGAGTTTTTTGTAACTTTTAATGAATTTTATATTTATTCTTAAGTCTTTCCTATTTTCAGACATCTAAAATTTTATTTTAAATTTTTAGATTTATTTTCAAATTATAACATGATTTACGATGTGAAGGAATTGAAGACTGAATACTAAATTGTTTTAAGGTTTGAAAAGCAATTTGAGGAATCCAAATTAATCCAAAATTTCTTTTTTAAATGAGGGAATTTCTGAGTGAAGAGATTATGGGTAACATTGTATTTATTCTTCACTTTTTTTCCTCAGAGGGAGCTCTGGTGGCCTAGTAGTAAGAAACTGCTGCAAATCCCGTGGTGCAGAGTTTGAATCCACCAGCTCTCTGCAGGAGATGGATGGCAGTCTCCTTCCATCTGATTTACTACCTCTGAAAACCCACTAGAGAGTCAGCTATGAGTCGGTTCCGAATCAACAGCAAACAACATCTTTATTTTCTAAATCTTTTTCATTGAGCATATATGATTTTAAAAATTTTAGTATGTAAATATACAAAATCTTTAAAATCCTTCAAATTTTTCAAAATTAATCTTAAATATGTGGTCCTTAGGAAATCAGAAATAAAACTGTTGTATAAAATTGTTGTGTAATAATGTTGACCAGTTTCTGGGTGTCTTTCCATTTCACTAATGTTCCCAAATGACTGTTGTCACTAACTTCTGGCATCTTTTGAATTCAGAGTGCTTCAGAAGAGGAGTATAATTAGTTGCATCTGTTACTCTCAATGAACAAATAGACT
>NW_006408068.1:0-1095 GCF_000299155.1 Elephantulus edwardii
GGTTCCAGTTTCTCCACAGCCTTGCCAGTATTTCTTGTTTGTTGCTCTGTTGAACTTTTCTGTTCTTACTGGGATGAGATGATATCTCATAGTTGTTTTGACTTTCATCTCTCTTAGAGGTAGGGATTTTGAACATTTCTTCATGTGTTTGTTAGCTATATGAATGTCTTCTTTTTTTTTCTAGTTGTAAACTTTAATGAATGTCTTCTTTGCTGGTGTCTGTCCATATCTTGTACCCATTTTGCAAATGGGTTATTCACCTTTATCTTTTTGAGATCAGCCATAATTTGTCATTATCCACACAGTTAAGGTGCATAGAAACAGCAATGAAGAACCACCTATGACATAGGGCAAACCTGCTGAAAAGGACCTTTAACCAATTTAAAAAAATATATTGGTTAGGAGGATCAAAGAGCACCTTACCCAAGCCATGGTATTTGCAACAGTCTCATATTAAAGTAGAGGCCAGACAATGACTAAAGAGAACTACAAAGACTTAAGGCCTTTGAGTTGTGGTATTGTTGTTGTTGTTGTCGTTAGGTGCTGTTAATTAAGTGTGACTCATAGCGACCCCTTGAACAACAGATATGAACCTTGTTTTATCCTGAGCCACCCTCACACTTCCTGACACACTAGGGCCCCCTGCAGCAGTCACCGTGTCACTCCACATGATTGAAGGTCTTCCTCTCCTTCACTGGCTCTCCAACCTTCCCAACGTCATGTCCCTTTCCAAGGAATAGCACCTCCTAGCAATATGCCCAAAGTATGTGAGGCAAAGCCTCATCATTCTTGCCTCCAAAGAGCACTCTGGCTGCACCCTCTCCAAGACATAGCTGTTTGTTCTCTTGACCGTCCATGAGATGTTCAGTTCTCTTGCCTAACACTACAGCTTAAAGGTTTAAATTCTTTTTCCTGTCATCCTTATTCATGGTCCAGCTCTCAGATGCATAGAAAGTAATCGGAAATACTATGGCCTGAATCAGATACACCTTAGTCCTCAAACTGACATCATTACTTCTAAATAATTTGGAGAGATCCCTAAGATTTTCCCAGTGCAATGTGTCTCCTTATTTCCTGACTGCTGGTTCCAAAGGT
>NW_006408069.1:0-1033 GCF_000299155.1 Elephantulus edwardii
CTAATTTAATATTCCCCATTGTACACATCCACATATTTAATTGCCTATAATAATGACTCTTACTGAACACACTTTAACCTCCTGACATAATGATTTCTTTTAACACAGTAAGAGGACAAATATCCTCAATTTGTAATCATCTTTAATAATTTACACACTGAAGCATGTACACATACATGCACACATACACACAAGAACTTTGTGAATACTAACAAAGAATAGAATCATACTGACTTTGTTCATTACAGAACATAAGTAAATTTTTTTTACAAAGCCCAGCACAAAGAAGACCTTCTAGCTTTATTTATTGAATTTATCTATTTATTTATTTACTGAATTGATGACTGCATAAATTAAAGACTTAATAAAATGAAGTATCTACAGAGCTAGAGGCATTTATGCTTTTTTGGTATTTCAACATTTCAAGTTTTGTTATTCCTTTCATGAAGCTGAAGAAAGGCTTTAGAGCTAATTTTTTTTTTAAATTGACGTTACCTACATCTTTCATTCTAAAAAGTAAGGTAAATTCACAAAGTATTTTCCTTTCTGGTTGAGGAACTGATCACTTTTCCCTAATTCCCACCCATCTTCCTAGCCTGCTATTCTTTCTGATTTCAATAATGGCATTAATAATAGCATTATTAATTAATTAATAACTTATTGATCCTGCCAATGCGACTGGCACAGGATAGAGCAGGGTTTAGAGCTGTTGTACATAGGGTCGCTATGAGTCGCAAACGACTCGACGGCACATAACAACAACAATTGATCCTGCCTATTTCTGGGCAAGAGCTCTTAGACTCCCTTAGTTATTAGAAATCCTAAAAAAATAATCTCTTAAAAATATGTTTAAATTTCAACTTGTTTACCATTTTTCACTGTTATTGTTGTTATGTGCCATCAATTTGCCTGCGATTCATAGCAATCTGATATACAATAGCTCTAAATCCTGCTCTATCTCATGTCAATCTTACTGTCTCAAACAAACCCAACCCCATTACTTCAGTCACTGAATCAATCCATCTCATTGAGG
>NW_006408070.1:0-1037 GCF_000299155.1 Elephantulus edwardii
CCAGGATGGATGCTGGGCACCGCATGGAAAGCACTTAAAAAGATCATAGTTATGTGAAGGAGGATAGATTCTTCCTAAATATATTGTCCTTGACCTACTAAGAATTAAATTCCTATGCACAAAAGAAACTTCTCCAACAGGGTAAAAATGAAACCTGTAGACTTGGAGAAATACTTGACAATGACATATCAGATTAGAGATTCATATCTAAAATTATAGAATATCCCAGCACCTCAACAATAAAAGGAAAACTACCCAATTGCAAAATGGACACAGGATATGAATAGACACTTCCACAAAGAAGACATTATTCAGATGGTAAACAAACTCTAGCTATTAGCGAGATACAAATAAAAACAACCATGAGATAGCATTTCACCCCAGCAACAATAGGAAAGTTAAACAGGATAGAAAACTACAAATGCTGGTGAGATTGTGGAGAGATTAGAACTCTTATTCACCGATGGTGAGAGTGTAAAATGGTGCAACCACTATGGAATGGGGTCTGGTGCCTTCTCAAAAAGTGGAAAATAGAAATACCATTTGACCCAGCAGTTCTACTACTGGGAATATACCCTAAAGAAATCAGAACTGCCACCCAGATGTATGCACACCTATTTTCTGATTGCTGTATGATTCACAACAGCAAAAGGATGGAAGCAACCCAAGTGCCCATCAACAATTGAACGGATAGGAAAAAATATGGTATATTCACACAATACTACGCAGTACTGAAGTACTACAAGTACTATGCAGCACTGAAAAACAATGAACTCGTAAAACATTACGCAACATGAATGACTCTAGAGACATTATGCTGAGTAAAATATCTAGGTCAAAAAAGGAGAAATACTATATAAAACCACTGTTCTAAAACAGGACTGATATGAGGGGTTGGGGGAAAACTAGGACCAAAAGGGAATGATAATAAACATAATGGAACTGCTCTGGAAGAGATGAAAGAACTGTTTAAGATATGATTAGGCATTGTCTGTATGACAATAGTCCAGAATAAGAGGTGCATAGCAAAGTGGACT
>NW_006408071.1:0-1094 GCF_000299155.1 Elephantulus edwardii
TGTCCTCCTCTGTAGAAAGACTTTCAATGTCTTTTGCTCATAGTGTAATTAGATTATCAGTATTTTTTTGTAGTCCCTGTAGGTTTCTGTAAACTTTCTTTTTCAGACCCTTGTCTGAGATGGTATTGCCAGATGTTTGTTTCCAGTCAGTAGGTCGTCTTTTCACTCTGTTGGGAAAAGTTTTTGATGAGTACAGGGATTTAATGTTTAGAAGGTCTCATTCATCAATTTTATCTTCTTCCTAGTGTGTATTCCAGGCTGTATTGGCAGTCCCTTTATACCGTAGACTAGGCCTTCTAAGCTTGGTCCCAGTTTGTCTCTTAGAAACTTTATGGTTTTGGACTTTCCTCTCAGGTCTCTGATCTACCTTGACTTGTTTTTTGTGTGTGGTATGAGATATGGATCCTGTTTTAACTTTCTACAGGTAGCAGTCCAGTTTTGCCAGCACCATTTGATAGGTTTAATTTTCTTGTTGGCTATCAGTTGACTGTAGACAGAAGGGTCCATTTCTGGGTTCTCAATTGTGTTCTATTGGTCTGTGTGCCTGTCATTGTATCAGTACCATGCTGTTTTATTTACTACTGCTATGTAGTAAGTTTTGAGATCATGAAGGTAGTGCTATGTCTCCCACTTTGTTTTTGTTTTTCAGAAGTACTTTACTTATTCAGGGTCTCTTTCCTCTCTAAATAAACTTGACAATTTCCCTTTTAATATCCTTGAAAAATGAATTTGGTATCTGGATTGGGATGACATTGAATATGTAGATTGCTTTTGGTGTAATTGTCATTTTCACATTATTGAGTCTTCCTATCCATGAACAGGGCGTATTTTTCCATTTCTTTTTTAAGTCTTTTATTGCATCTTAGAGAAATGTTCCATAGTTTTCTTTGTATACGTTTTTTGTATCTTTATTTTGTTTTACTACCAAGTATTTCAAGTTGTGGCTGGCAGTTGTAAATGGCATTGGTTTCTTGGTTTCCTTCTCTGAGTTATATTTGCTACTATAGAAGAATCCCACTGATTGTTTTTATATTTATCTTGTATTCTGGCAATCTACTAAATTGATCTACTAGCTCTAATAGATTTCTTGTCCT
>NW_006408072.1:0-1094 GCF_000299155.1 Elephantulus edwardii
AGCTTCAATCCATATTGAAGACTACAGTCCTTGACCTTCTGCAGCAAGTGCTTCAATTCTTTAGTTTCAGCAAGTAAGGTTGTGTCATCTGCATATCATAGGTTGTTGATGAGACTTACTCCAATCTTGATGCCACATTCCTCCTTATAAAGCCTTGCTTCCCGAATGATTTGTTCTGCATACAGATTGAAAAGATATGGGGACAGGATGCTTCCCTGACATAGTCCTTTCCCGATTTTGATCCATGCAGTGTTAACTTGCTCTGTTGTGAGAACTGCTTCCTGATCCAAGTATAGATTCCACATAAGAACAATCAAGTGTTCTGGATTCCCGCTTTCCTCAAGGTTCAGCTACAATTTGTTGTGATCCACACTCAAATGCCTTTGCATAGTCAGTGAAACACAGACATTCTTCTGGTACTGTCTGATTTCTGCCAAGAGCCATCTGACATTGGCAATAGTGTCTCTAGTGCCGCGACCTCTTCTAAACCCATCTTGTATCTCTGCTAGTTCTCTGACAATGTACCAGTCTTTTCTGTATAATCTTCATCAGGATTTTGCTAGTGCGTGATAAAAGTGATATTGTTCAACATTTCCACATTCTGTCAGGTCACCTTTTTTTTTGGAATGGGAATAAATATGGATCTCTACCAGTCAGCTGGCCAAGTAGTTTTCCTCCAGATTTCTTGGCACAACTTGGAGCATACCCAGGGCGGTATCTTTGTAGAAATACATCAATTGAAGTTCCATCAATTCCTTGGGCTTTATTTTTTGCCAACTCCTTCAGAGCAACTTGAACTTCCTCTTTCATTACTATTGCCTCTTGATCATATGTTGCTTCATAAAATTATTCTGTGTCAACCAATTTTTTTTGTACAGTGACTCTGTATACTCCTTCCATCTTCTAATGCTTCCTGAATCATTCAATATTCTGCCCATAGCATCCTTAAGCATTGCAACTCGTGGCTTGAATTTGTTCTTCAGTTCTTTCAGCTTAAGAAATGCTGATTTCATTTTTTATTTCTTCTACTACCCAGTCATGTTCAAGCAAGGTGTTGTTCAGCTTCCAAATGTATGGTTTTTTCTCCTTTATCA
>NW_006408073.1:0-1094 GCF_000299155.1 Elephantulus edwardii
AAAAAAAACCCTCATCTGAAGAGCAGAGACTGAGATGCATCACATGTGCAGCAAGTTTAGTTAGTGGATGGCATTATACTTCATTTGTAAATTAGTTAGAATAGATGATAGATAGATAGATAGATAGATAGATAGATAGATAGATAGATAGATGATAGATGGATAGATAGATAGATGATAGAGAGATGTTGTTAAATGTCGTAGAGTCACATGCGACTCATAGATATATGTGGGGAGAGAGAGATAGAGATAGAGATAGAGATAGAGAGAGAGATATGTTGTTGTTAGGTGCCATCGAATTGAGTACAAATCATAGCAACCCTATGAACAAAAGATCTAAAACCAGTCCTGTCCTGCAACATCCTCACACTTCCTCACACACAAGAGCCCATTGCAGCAGTCACCTTGTCAATCTACCTGGTTGAGGGTCTTCCTCACCTTCACTGACGCTCCACCCTTCCCAACATCAAGTCCTTCTCCAAGGAATAGCACCTCCTAGCAGTATGCCCAAAATATGTTAGGCAAAGCCTCATCATTCTTGCCTCCAATGGACACTCTATCTGCACCCTCTTCGAGACAGACCCATTTTCTTGGCTGTCTAAGGAATGTTCAGCAATCTTCTTCAACACCACAACTCAAAGACATCAATTCTTTTTCAGACATCCTCATTCATAGTCCAGATCTTGGATGCATACTTAGTAATTGGATAGAACTTCAGACACACCTTACTCCCCAAACTAATAATTTTGTTGAGCGGATTATCTGAGAAGTTGGATTCTATGAAGAGGAGTGTGGCACCAGGATTGGAGGTAGACTCGTCAGTAACCTGTGTTATGCAGATAACACAACCTCTCTTGCTGAAATTGAGGATTATTTGAAGCACTTGCTGCAGAAGATCAAGGAATGCAGTCTTCAGTATGGATTGCTTCTTGATATTAAGGAGACAACGATTCTTACCACTGGACCAATAGACAGTGTCATGATGGATGGAGAGGGGATTGAAACTGTCAACAGCTTTATCTTGCTTAGATCCACAATTAACACCCTTGGTATGAGCAGTCAGGAAATAAGGAAACACATTGCAATGGGAATTA
>NW_006408074.1:0-1054 GCF_000299155.1 Elephantulus edwardii
CTCTCTCCATTGAGAGCGATGTCTCTCAGGTTTGCATATATACTTTTAACTATGTTGACTAAATTTCCCTCTAATCCTATTTATTGAGTGTTTTAATCAGGAAGGTGTGTTGGATTTTGTCTAAGCCCTGTTCTGCATCAATTGATAAGATCATATTTTCTTGTTCTCTGCTTTGTTTATGTGATGAATTACATTGATTGTTTTTCTTATGTTGAAACATCCTTTTATACCTGTTATGAATACCACTTGGTCATGGTAAATTATTTTTTGTTTTATGAATAATTGGATTCTATTGATTCAGAATTTTTGCATCTACGTTCATGAGAGATATTAGACTATAGTTTTATATTTTGGTGGTGTCCTCATCTGGTTTTGGCATCAAGGATATGTTTGCTTCATAGAATGAGTCTGGGAGAATTCTGTCTTTTTTATTTTTTTAAATAGTTGTTGTAGAATTAGCAACATTTCTTCTATGAATGTTTGTCAAAATTCACTTGTAAAACCATCTGGTCTAGGGCTTTTTTGATTAGAAGTTGTTTTACTAAACTTTTCCATTTCTTCTTCTGTAATGGGTCTGTTTTTGTTTTCAATTTTGGTTTATGTCAGTTTAGATAGATTGTGTATTTCTAAGTATTTGTCCATTCCCTCTAGATTTTCATATTTGTTTGGGTATATTTTTTCATAATATTCCAAGTTTAGCCTTTTTATTTTATTTGGTTCCAGTGTGACATTGCCCGCTTTATCCTTAATTCAGATTATTTATATCTTTTCCTTCTTTTCTTTTGTTAGTTTTGCTAAGAGTTTGTCGATTTTATTGACCTTTTCAAAAAACCAACGCCTAGTCTTATTAATGGTTTCAGTTGTTTTTCTGTTTTCTATTTCTTTTATTTCTTCCTCAATCTTTATAATTTATTTTTTTTTTTAGTATGTCAGATTTTCTTGTTATTCTTTTTCAATTTGTTGGAGATGTTGGGTTAGAAAGTCAATGGTCATTTTCTCTTGCCTTTTGATGTGTTTATGTATTGCTATAAATTGACCTCTGATTGCTGCTTTG
>NW_006408075.1:0-1093 GCF_000299155.1 Elephantulus edwardii
TATCTATCTCACTTACTTGGCAAAACTGAGAAGGATCTGAAGAGTTTGCTGAAGAAAGTCAAGGACTTCAGTAGCCAATATGGTTTGAAAATATTAGGGAAACAAAGATTCTCACCACTGGGCCAACTGGAAGCACCATGATAGAGAAGAGATTGAGATTTCTAACAACTTCAGCTTGCTTGGTTCCACAATCAGTCAGGAAATCAGAGGATGAGTTACATTGGCAATCTGCTATCAGGAACCTCTCCAGAGTTATGAAGAGCAAGAAAGTCATTTTAAGAGCAAGAAAGTCATTTTAGAGACCAACGTGCGCCTAATCCAGGTCTTTGCAATTACTTGTTATGCATCCTAAAGCTGGACAATGTTTAAAGACGACAGAAGAATTAATGCCTTTGAATTGTGGTGCTAGAAAAGAATATCAAACATAATATGCACTGCCAATAGATAACAAACAGGTCTTTCATAGAGAAGGTGAAACAAACTGCTCACCGGAGGCAAAGATTTTGAAGTTCTATCTCACATACCTTGGCCATATTGCCAGAAGAATTCAATCCTTGAGAAGGACATCATGCTTGGAAGGGTAGAAGGAAAATGCATGAGAGGAAGGCCCTGGATGAGGCTGATTGACACAGTAACTGGGGCAATGGCGGTTGGTGTGTCAGAATTTATGAGATTTGCTTGGGACAGGGAAGAGTTGAGAGTGCTATGAATAGGGTCGCTGTACATCACAGGTGGCTCAATGACACATAACAATAATGATATACTATGACAGGTTTGGAAGCAGGAAGGCATCTACTTCCTAAACAACATGCCTCTGGAAACTCTATGAACTTTGATAAATGTCGATAATTGTAGAGGGGCTTCAGGCTTTTTGTTCGTAGGGTTGCTATGAGTTGTGCTCAATTCTAAGGTAATCAACACATCTCAGTCAACAGATAACTTTGATATAGGAATCTTTGGCTCAGAAGGATACTGCTGCTTTCTCTGCTCCTGCTTCTTCCTTGGTGCTGAATCTTCCCTTTCAAGGGTTTTGGCCCAGACTCTTGCAGGCTACTTTGTAAATCTCTCTACAGTCTAGTAGCTATCTTTCTTA
>NW_006408076.1:0-1051 GCF_000299155.1 Elephantulus edwardii
TTTTATTATTTACTTATTATACAAGGCGTAGTATTCCCATTGTATGGAGATATTTCTAGAACAATTACTTTTTTCTTTCTTCTCCTAATATACACTGGACATTGACAATAATCTAAAAATTAATAAAATTCTGCCAGCCTTCCAATTCTAGAGTGAGACAAAACCTTAATTTAATTATTCAATTCCAAAAGTACAATATGTTTGTAATTTTTGTGTAATGGCATTAGTAATTTAGTGAAAAGTCTATTTACAGCTCTGTCACTCAAACACTATTTTAAGCCCAAAGATAATAAAATACATGGTGTATACCTTTAGAAAGCCGGATAAAATAAGAAACCATTTACTTATATAACTGCATATTGTGTAGTCTTCTAACACTAAGTCATGTATTAAATACCATTATAATATCATTAAAATATCAGTCACAAAGACAAAATATCTTCTTAGATAATGAAAATTACCTGTAAATTGAAGCATTCATATTTTATCTGAGAACTTTCTTAAGTGATGTGAAATATCAAAGTTACTTGAAAGAAAGAATTAAAAGATGTAATGAAACAATTTAATTTGAAAATTGAAATATCTCTAACCAAAAGTTAATAATATGGCCTAAATATTTTTGTATATATAATTCTACATACGTATTTTATTTTACAAATAATTGTTTGGCAAAAACCTAAACTCTTTTGAATTTTGTAATGTCTATTTAAAATATGTTTAGAAGCTTGATTCAGAGTTATGTCAGAATACATTACAGCTTTAAAATCATTTTTAAAAGTTTGCATCATTATTATAGCCAATAACTTTGAGGCTTCATGTTATAACATTCTTTAGAAGCCAATTAATAGAAATAAGAAACCTAAAAAAATATAGTTGATGACATAAATTCATATCATATACAAGTATAATTCATGTCATATATTAAAGAGTTAAGATGTTCAGAAAGAACGTAAGATGAAATATTGGCAAAAACGTAGATGTTGCAGAACATTGGGAGGAAGAGAGGGCCTCTGGCCAGGACAGATCGCCAAAGCTGCAGATTACTGCAAGC